>NC_036866.1:34143131-34153945 GCF_002910315.2 Salvelinus sp. IW2-2015
TTCACTATTGCAGTGGAACGTTTACCCAGGAAATTGTCTAAAGGGATTGAATTTGTTGTTGCCTAATTGTTTTTTGGTAGGTTTCCAAACTGCATTTCTCTCTCTCTCTCTCTTCTCTCTCTCTCTCTCTCTCTCTCTCTCTCTCTCTCTCTCTCTCTCTCTCTCTCTCTCTCTCTCTCTCTCTCTTCTCTCTCTCTCTCTCTCTCTCTCTCTCTCTCTCTCTCTCTCTCTCTCTCTTTCTCTCCTCTCTCTCTCTCTTCCTCTCTCTCTCTTCTCTCTCTCTCTCTCTTCTCTCTCTTCCTCTCTCCCTCCTCTTCTTCTTCTCTCTCTCTTCTCTCTCTCTCCTCTCTCTTCTCCTCTCTCTCTCTCCTCTCTCCTCTCTCTCTCTCTCTCTCTCCTCTCTCTCTCTGTCATCTCTTCTCCTCTCTCTCTCTCCTCTCTCTCTCTTCTCTCATCTCTCTCTCTCTCTCTCTCTCTCTCTCTCTTCTCTCTCTCTCTCTCTCTCTCTCTCTCTCTCTGGCCTCTCTCACATATTTCCCTCAGATCACACAGACCCACAAAGAATTCGAAAACAAATCCAATTTTGATAAACTCCCATATCTACTGGGTGAAATTCCACAGTGTGCCATCACAGCAGCAAGATTTGTGACCTGTTGCCACAAGAAAAGGGCAACCAGTGAAGAACAAACACCATTGTAAATACAACCCACATTTATGCTTATTTATTTTCCCTTGTGTACTTTAACCATTTGTACATTGTTACAATACTGTATATATACAATATGACATTTGTGATGTCTTTCTTGTTTTGAAACTTCTGTATGTGTAATGTTTACTGTTAATTTGTATTGTTTATTTCACTTTTGTGTATTATCTACCTCACTTGCTTTGGCAATGTTAACACATGTTTCCCATGCCAATAAAGCCCCTTGAATTGAATTGAATTGAATTGAGAGAGAGAGAGAGAGCTTGTTTTCAAAAGTCTGGAGAGAAAGATGGCTCTGGAAAGGAGCAGCATGTCAGCTCTCCTATTATTCACATTGACACTATCATGGTGTGTGTGTCACACTCGGTGTTCACTTAGGCCTGCTGTGAGATGATGTACAGTTTTGGCTTCCCCCACCTGTCAAACATACACTACACCTCCTCTGTTATTGTACTTCTGATTAATGTCAGATTAATCTCTCATACTGTTGCCACAGTGATGAGGTGGCAGTTTAAAGGTTACTAAACCTCTGGTATGAGCAAAGCATTTCAACATGGTGTAAGGTTTATGGCTGTGTCTAAATTGGCACCTTATTCCCGACAGTATATTGTCCACTATTTTTCACCATGGGCCCAACAGGCTCTGGTCAAAAATAGTACACCAGATAGAGAATAGCATGCCATTTCGGACGCAGCCTATGTGATGCGTATTTACCATGCGAATATTGTCGCAACAGTGATGGAAACAAGGTTAGTTAGGATTGAGGGTTGACTTCTTCACTCACCACTACTCAATACATGATTGGAGATCACATTTTCCATTGTGGGTTCTGCATTCTATGCCCGGTTGCTAACGAATGGAACTCTGTTTCTCTGGCCATGACACATTTGACCCTTAGAGCAGGTCAAGAGTGGACTAGTGATGGCTCCCCTCTCTCCATTTACCTCCTGACTGTACACATTGAGCCTCACACAGCTTGTTCACAGAGAGCTGAGGTCACAGAGTGTCTCAGAGAAGTTAACGCCATCCAATTCCACCATGTGATGTGATGTGATGTATGGGACGGATACAAAGGCACAGAGAGGAACACAAGCTCGCGTCCAAATTTTGGAAGGCACATAAAACACATGACAGAATGGAGAATAAAAAAGACAAAGCCAATATAAGGGTCCAAATTTAAAACATGTCCCAGGTCTCAGCTGTCGTTCGGAAGGGGGATTTATTTTTCCCTCCTCTCCTCCTTTCCTCTCCTCCTCCAGAGCTTTGGCAGAGTGAGGAATAGAACAACAGAGGAGAAGGGGAAACTGGCAGACTGTCTATTCCCAACATGCACAGTGTGTTATTCTGAAGTAGGAGACCATGTGCAACAGTTTTAGTGCTGGACCGGACCGGGCTGCTCTAAGGGCCCATACACCCCAGGTCAGGGTTCTAGTCCCCCAGCTCTGATACATGGGAGGCTATCCTAATATGGACACCACACAGGGAGATGTGGTGGAGAAATTGGAGAGAATGGGGACTATTATTTAAGGTTCCCCATGGACGTATACCACACCATGGAGAATGACTGGTAGATGCAAGCAGTTTCATGGAATAGTATCCAAACTACTGTGAATTAAAATGTATGTCTATTTTGGTGTTGATTTTGAGAATTTATATATATTTCTGGGCTGCCACTGTATATGTAAATATTTGATATGTTTGGGTTTGGCCTGCCACTTGACTTAATTTGCATGTTACGGTAATATGTGTTTTCGTGTTGATTTACACTATGTCCACGATGATATGGTATTCATTATCCAATATTTATAGTTATGTGTTTAGGATGTGTGTTGAGTCCGCCATTAGGACGTTAGGACCACAGTCCGTCATTAGGACGTTAGGACCACAGTCCGTCATTAGGACGTTAGGACCACAGTCCGTCATTAGGACGTTAGGACCACAGTCCGCCATTAGGACGTTAGGACCACAGTCCGCCATTAGGACGTTAGGACCACAGTCCGTCATTAGGACGTTAGGACCACAGTCCGTCATTAGGACGTGAATGATCAGCATCATTCAGCATCAAACCGATGCCAGGAAATCGAAATCTATATTTGACTGTATTTCAGCCATCCCAGCATTCAACTACTTTAGCAGTGTTCCTTTTAATGGGGAGGATCATCAAAACCCCTGATTCATTACTGTCTATAGCAGCCAGGCCTGGCCTAATGAAAGGAGTGTATAGATGTAGAACATCATCCACCGGGCTAGCAGGGAGCTTCAAGTAGCAGTCCAAATATATAGAGGTATTCTCAAATAACCTGGGCCTGCCAACTACACCACTCGTATTTATTGATGTATTTATCTGGAGTTCCTGTATACTTGTCGAGATGATGGGACTGGGGATCTGGGGAGGGGAAGGGGGACCGTTGTTGTGTATCTGACTGTGTATGTGTAGGGGGTTGGTAGCAGGTAGTTCTGTTGGGTCTCATAATGATGCTGCTGTCATGGTCCCTGAGACTGCTCCCTCCCTCCCTCCTGATGGTGAACCTGTCAGCTTCCTGCTGCACCTCTTTCCAGGAATGCAGCGCCTTTGTTCAAACTATACTCTCTGTAGGCCCTGTCAGGTTCAAAATGTGTTGTACTTTGGATTCTCATCCCAACCCAGTTTGCATTTAACAGGAAAACATTTACATTTAAGTCATTTAGCAGACGCTCTTATCCTCCATTGACGTGCTTTAGCCAAATTTAGGCTGCATTTCACACTTATGTATCTTCAGTTGGAAACAACATTTACAATAGTGCGCAAAATCTACTCTTTTAGGGGGGGGGGGGGGGTTAGAAGATTACTTTATCCTATCCTAGGTATTCCTTAAAGAGGTGGGTTTCAGGTGTCTCCGGAAGGTGGTGATTGCTCCGCTGACCTGGCGTCGTGAGGGAGTTTGTTCCACCATTGGGGTGCCAGAGCAGCGAACAGTTTTGACTGGGCTGAGCGGGAACTGTACTTCCTCAGAGGTAGGGAGGCGAGCAGGCCAGAGGTGGATGAACGCAGTGCCCTTGTTTGGGTGTAGGGCCTGATCAGAGCCTGAAGGTACGGAGTGCCGTTCCCCTCACAGCTCCGTAGGCAAGCACCATGGTCTTGTAGCGGATGCGAGCTTCAACTGGAAGCCAATGGAGAGAGCGGAGGAGCGGGGTGACGTGAGAGAACTTGGAAAGGTTGAACACCAGACGACTGCGGCGTTCTGTATGAGTTGTAGGGGTTTAATGGCACAGGCAGGGAGCCCAGCCAACAGCGAGTTGCAGTAATCCAGAGCGGGAGATGACAAGTGCCTGGATTAGGACCTGCACCGCTTCCTGTGTGAGGCAGGGTCGTACTCTGCGAATGTGTGTAGAGCCTAAGATCCCAATTTCTCAATATTTTTCAAAGTCTATGATTGCATTACGGATTGATTTTTTTTTTTGTTGTAAGCAAATCATAATTGCATTTATGAGGACATCTCATTTTTTAAAAGGCCTCATGAAGTTTATGCCACCCATTGGGCCAAAGAAAACTACAGCGAAACGGCGTATCATCCGCCTTGATGTTTAGTTGAGAATCGACAGGGTTTGTTCGTCAAGGTCACGCGCAAGGTTCTTGACTCTGAGGAAGGAGGAACAATGGAGTTTGTCAGACGCGGGGTGAATTAGGCGAAGATACATTGCAACTTCGCCAGTACCCACTTCCCGGAGGTTACAGAGAAGAGCTACTTTCCGCTTTCATCTGCCAAATGGTTCAGCTTGAGGTGGTGTTTCGATTCGTCATACACGATAGAATATGTCTGCAGACATGCACGAGATGCGATTCCCGCAACCTTGGTTTATCAGAAGGGGAAGGAAGAAGATTTAATTGTGTGTCCTCGGTCCTGCACATATGTCACATGATAGGAGGAAAGAACACATGTGAAGAGATATAATGACAAGAGTTTCACACGTGAACATGTTTTCATGAATAAAATATTTATGGTTGACAGTGTAACTTATTTGCCATTAATAATCAGAGTCCGATATCATTATTAGTTCTACACTATCCAGTCGTATTTATATGTCAAAAAAAGGAGATTTCCTCTCGGGACAAGTATTGAAAAACTGGTTTGGAGAGGCCATATTGAAAGGAATCTTACAACATGTTGGTTATCTGTTTCTTAAATGTAGTTTTAATTGACTAAAACAGCGACAAAACAGATGGGCTTTTGAATAAGGGTCAAGTTTTGGCTGCGAGGCCCAATTGGTGGTTACCAAGGTAACCATGTTTGTTTTTTCTCCCACCAGCGCGTGGCTCAAAACGTTCTATATTTTAATACCAACCTGGACTATTGGCCAGAGATTGAAATTCCAGCCACGCTTTATTCCTTTTCCAGTTGTGGTCAAAAGAGTTTTTGGATGGGTTCCCACAATATCCAGAGTTCTTGAATACATACTAAGCAATGGCCTCCGCTACCCCTTTGGCCTGGGAATGCTGGTTGTGCGACGCCAAGCCAGAATCCTAAGCTATGAAGAATGTGACCATTGTACATCCTTTAATCTCTCTTCCCACTTAATCTTACCACACACCCATCACAGACGCTGTTTGTATCACAGCCATAATCTGAAGCTATCTATGGACAACATTTTTCTACTGCTACAGTTCTCTCATACGGGAAATCCCACCACACAGAGATTCCAATAACATAAGACAATACACAAGGCATACCTCTGGGAAATGGTTCTGGTCCGGCAGTTGAAAACATGTCGGGAAAGCGTACCGGGGGTGCGGGTATTGGTTGAATTATGATGTTTCCTGAAGGTCCCTCGCATTGGCTGCAGGACAGTAGGAGTGTTTTGTCTAACAACAGAAGTCCGTCGTCTTCTGTTGCTTCATGGGCATAGATCCTGTCACAGACCTTCCTAATCACCACCCACTTCTCCCCAGTTCTACTGCTGTCTTATCATCATGATAGACCACTAGAGATGGCCTGGCATGTTCAGTCCAAATTTGCCTTCTTGATCGTCTAGCCTCCGTTTGTTGCCAGTCAGTTCAGACCATCTGTTTAATGGAGCCATTCAGCGGTTTAACTAACCTCTCCAGGCTGGGGGTCACATTGGGGGTTTTTTGACCATATGTGGGAGAGTCCATCACTGGCCCAACTGGTTGAATCAAGTTGGTTTCAGTCATTTCAAACAACAATACTGCAATGTGATGAACGTGAAATCAGGGGAAACTGAATGGGTATTTACCAACTTCTAAACTTAAATCAAATGAATGGTGAAATGTTTTTGCTGATTTTCCATGTGAAAAAATTCCACGTTAGTTGTAGGTGTTCAATCATACGCACCCTCCTATCTTGGCCAAATGGGGTAAATATATGATAAATTATATTATTATATATTTTTGTAGAAATATCCTTTTTAGGAAACAAATAGTATTCATGGTGTATAGCGAGAAGGAAGAGGGCCTAGAACAGAGCCTGGGGAACACCAGTGGTGAGAGCACATGGTGCGGAGACAGATTCTCGCACGCACCTGGTGAGCGACCTGTCAGGTAGGACGCAATCCAAGCGTGGGCCGCGCCGGAGATGCCCAACCTCGGAGAGGGTGGAGAGAGAGATCTGATGGTTCACAGTATCAAAGGCAGCCGATAGGTCTAGAAGGATGAGAGCAGAGGAGAGAGAGTTAGCTTTAGCAGTGCGGAGCGCCCTCCGTGACACAGAGAAGAGCATAGTCTCAGTGGAATGACTAGTTCTTGAAACCTGACTGATTTGGACAAGAAGGTCATTCTGAGAGAGATAAGCAGGAGAGCTGGCCTCAAGGACGGCACGTTCAAGAGTTTTGGAGAGAAAAGAAAGAAGGGATACTGGTCTGTAGTTGTTGACATCGGAGGGATCGAGTGTAGGTTTTTTCAGAAGGCTTCATTTGCTCTTGTATTTAATGTGCACTGTTTTACAGATGGTCTCAATATGTTGCATCTTCTTGATCTCAATTACTACATTTTTATAGCAAAGATGATACGCACTGCCATTTGAGTTTGGGTCAAATCCATGAAAAGCCGTTTCTTAATAGCCCAATAAATCAAGCATTAGTAAGTCAGTGATCGTTTGAAACGCCAGTAGTTAAAAAGAATCCTTACATAAAAAACCCATAGCCAGCTGAATTATCAAGGTAAACTAGCATTGTTTGACAGTAAATTGATAATTGTCTGAATAGAGAGTGGTACTGTATATATATATATATATAACTAATCAGATGATTGGACACACCTACTCATTCAAGGGTTTTTCTTTATCTTTACTATTTTATACATTGTATAATAATAGTGAAGACATCAAAACTATGAAATAACACATATGGAATCATGTAGTAACCAAAAAAGTATTAAACAAATCAAAATATATTTTTGATTTTAGATTCTTCAAAGTAGCCACCCTTTGCCTTGATGACAGCTTTGCACACTCTTGGCATTCTCTCAACCAACTTCACCTGGAATGCTTTTCCAACAGTCTTGAAGGAGTTCCCACATATGCTGCGCACTTGTTGGCTGCTTTTCCTTCACTCTGCGGTCCAACTCATCCCAAACCATCTCAATTGGGTTGAGCTCGGGTGACTGTGGAGGCCAGATCATCTGATGCAGCACTCCATTACTCTCCTTCTTGGTCAAATAGCTCTTACACAGCCTGGAGGTGTGTTGGGTCATTGTCCCATTGAAAAACAAATGATAATCCTACTAAGTGCAAACCAGATGGGATGGTGTATCGCTGCAGAATGCTGTGGTAGGGTTACTACATGATTCCATATGTGTTATTTCATCATTTTGATGTTTTCACTATTATCACTATTAAAATAGTAAAAATAAAGAAAAACCTTGGAATGAGTAGGTGTGTCCAAACTTTTGACTGGTACTGTATTTGAAGTTAATTCAGTAACCTTCCCCGGGTCCAAAATAGACAATGTTCTCGCGTAACGGAGCTCTGTGGCATAAAATAGCCTCCTTCCATGTGTCATAACATTTAGAATTTTACAGGGAATCTTTCTCAACCAGAAGTTACTCCCAGTGCATAAGTAAGTTGAATATGAAATGGCTGCCACAAATAAACAGTATAACACTAATGTGATTCTATCATGGCCGACGTTACACTCGGTGGTTGGCAGGAACGGGGGTATGTCAACAGAATGATTTTCCTTGCTGGAGAGACACATCCAGCTTTGCCCACATACCCTCTGGGTGTGTGCTTAGGGTACCCAACCCAACCCATGCAGTCGGTCTGACTCTCCTGCTCTCTACCTCTTTCTCTCCCTCTTACTCTTTATTGCTGTGTTGCTGTTTATCCGTCTCTCTCTCCTTCTCTCTTGCTATCTTGCTCTCTCTCCCTGCATCCTTTTCTCTCTCTTCCCCTCTTCGCTCTCTCTTAGAAACACATACTCACATACTGTATTCATGCAGTACACACTCTACTACCCATACTACAGTACACACTCTACTACCCATACTACAGTACACACTCTACTACCCATACTACAGTACAACTGTTGGATTTGGACTGAAAACAGCTGTTATTTGGTGCAGTGGTCATAGTGGTGTTCTAAGTGGTGTCTGTCAGTGAATCACTGCTGTGGAAAAAGAGCTTCAGCCCTGTGCCAGCTCTTACCTGGGGCATATATAGTCTCTGGTCTCAAGCTCCAGGTGTCTCCCCAGGTGTCCTCCATTCCCCTTTGACTAAAAGTTTTGCTTGCCAAAGTCATTGTGTCGGAGATACAGTGGATTTAGGAAGAGACTGTCCATTAGGTGGTCAGATGAGATACAGAGCTGTATTCAACACGCCGACTATCCTCTCAAGATGCAATGATTTCTCATTCAAATAGGGAGACAAGAGGCTAGCTTCAACAAGCTACCTATCCTCTGTCCAGAATCTTTGTACTATGTATGTTTCTCTATAAACATTGGCCACACTCACTGGTGTCTTATTCTGAAAACTGAAAGTCTGACTATGCATAGAAATGGAATTAGGCCTATTAAAATATAATTACTATTACCCTTCCTGATTCCATTTGTATGCATAAGCCTATTTTCAGTCGGTACCTGGGTCTATGTACCGGAGTCTACTTTCTATGACTATTTATCAAAAGGTCTATAGATATTTATTGCATACCTCTCCTCTCCTCCCTAATCTTGTCCCGAGGAAGATTTGGCCAGGTGAGTGAGTTCATCATAATGAGATTCCCCAGGTGTATTTAATAAAATCTTCATCTTCTATTCACGACTGTTTAGCTACTAACTATGTTCCCTTGGGTGTTTCTCAATCCACAATCCAATCCTACCCCTTTATAATGCATTCAGAAAATGTACACTGACTCTATAGCTAATGTGTTCTGAACGGCAAAACTGACGCATGCACTGGCCTGTTCTGTTCATTATCCGACACAGCCGAGGGGCTGTTAAGGATCACCTGTTTATGATCCATAGACTTTGGTTCATAATACACAATTTATATATTACATTTTTCCTTCCACATTTGGTGTGCGGTTTGGTTCCTTTCTCTCTGCCCCTCGGTCTGTCTTGCTCTCTTTTCTCTTTATTGCTGCCTCTCTCTTCATCTCTCTGTGTCTCTCTATCTCTCTCTCTATCTCTCTATCTCTCTATCTCTCTATCTCTCTATCTTCATCTCTCTATCTTCATCTCTCTATCTCTCTTCATCTCTCTCTCTTCATCTCTCTCTCTTCATCTCTCTCTCTTCTCTCTTCTCTCTTCTCTCTCTCTCTCTCTCTCTCCTCTCTCTCTCTCTCTCTCTCTCTCTCTCCCCTTCTCTCTCTCTTCTCTCTCTCTCTCTCTCTCTCTCTCTCTCTCTCTCTCTCTCTCTCTCTTGTCTCTCTCGCTCTCTCTCTCTCTCTCTCTCGGTGTCTCCTCTCTCTTCTCTCTTCTCTCTCTCTCTCTCTTCTCTCTTGTGCGTGTGGATTCAATGAAGACTTGCCCCTGTCATGCTTTAATTCTCGTTCATGATGTGGGCGTGGCTGAACAAGTAGCTTGTTTGTGTTATTGAATAATCAAGAACCCAAACCGTAGCATTGGCTTTAATTACGCAGTATGCCACAGAGTGTACCAGCTGACACCGCGGGCAAACTTTTTCCAATCTGCTTTTTACAGGAGCCCTCGTGAGACAAGACAGGAGAAGCCACGGACAGCACAGACCAAGGCCACACCAACACACACACACAACACAACACATGCACACATGCGCATGCAGGTGCACACCACACACACACACCACACACACACACACACCACACACACACACACAACACACACACACACACACACACACACACACACACACACACACAACACACCCACACACACACACACACACACACACACACCACACACCAACACAGGGCCAAGACATGCACACATGCACAGAGACAGGGCAAGAGACAAGAGACGCAAGCAGAGAAAACCAAACACAGCGGGACACGTTGGATTGGCCTCTCCCTGCCTTTCACACACGCTGTCTGCGATGCATCATTTGAATATTATAATAGTGGTCTATTGCAGTCGAGATGAATAATGGACAGTGCAACTTTAGTTGACTACAGTCTGCTGACTGCTGATGGCTGTGTATGTCTTGGCTTGTGTGTGCGTGTGTGTGTGTTTGTTGTTGTGGTGTGTGTGTGTGTGTGTGTGTGTGTGTGTGTGTGTGTGTGTTGTGGTGTGTGTGTGTGTGTGTGTGTGTGTGTGTGTGTGTGTGTGTGTGTGTGAGCGTGTGTGTGTGTGAGCATGCGTGTGTATGTGTGTCTTGGCGTGCGTCTGTGGCATTTATCTGTGCTGTCAGTGCAGCCATCTTTCTTTCATTAGTTCCTAGGAGCCCTGATGGGGCCCCTGGAGCATTCATTATACAGAGAGAGGGCCTTCTGTATGTAGGGCCCTAGTACCACACACACATGGCAGTGAGCAACAGAGGGCTCCAGTCCCTTATTTACAGGGACTTTTCCCTCTGGACTGGCTGGGCTTTTCATCACTCTTTCCTCCACTAGACCACATAGGTATTGCTGAGGACAGAGGGGCCTGCTGACCAAACAAGCTATTTGGTTTGTTGGTTGACGGAAACACACAGAAAGACATACA
>NC_036866.1:34153970-34223635 GCF_002910315.2 Salvelinus sp. IW2-2015
GAGGCTCCAGTCCCTTATTACAGGGACTTTTCCCTCTGGACTGGCTGGGCTTTTCATCACTCTTTCCTCCACTAGACCACATAGGTATTGCTGAGACAGAGGGGCCTGCTGACCAAACAAGCTATTTGGGTTTGTTGGTTGACGGAAACACACAAGAAAGAGACATACATTTTGTTATTGCTCTCTCTCACACATACACTTGTGTGTGGCACACATGAAGTCAGGCAGGCACGCACACGCACACACTCCGATCCCCTACATACCCCCCCCCCCACACACACACACACACACACACGCCCCACACACACCCCATCCCAGAAGCAGGGACTTGATGAAAGAATGAAAAAAAGAATTGAATGACACGCTTCACAGGCTCTCGTTTCCTGCCACCCGACGGGAGGAGCTGTCTGTTACTGTGACAGACGGCTCCCTTTTCCAAATATTGTTTTATATCAGGCCTGAGAGGTTAAAGTGTGACAGCGCCTGTCACCGAGTGATGGACGACCCTCTCAGCAGCCCTTTCTCTTCACTCTCCTCCTTCCCTCCAGGGCTTTCAAATGAAACTTTAGCTAATTAAAAGAGTGGCAATGTAGATCTTATGAAAATGTTGAAGGGTTGAGGGAAGTTTGCTTTTAATCTCTGGTGTGTGGCTGTGGAGTAGACGTGTTATTTTCATTTGGTCAGGCAGGGCACTGAGTGGTGGGAGGCTAGGGTGAAAGTGGGGACAGCTAGAGTCTGATTTTAATTCAACAAAGGGACAGGTAAAGTTAGATCCTTGTCAGTTACTCACACAGCATGCCATCCTCTTCCTCTTGGTATCCCTTTCCTGCAGACAAATGACCAAATCGCCCTCTAGTGGCCTCATGGGTGGAACGTTATTCATATTTTTCATAATTTCATAATTAATAAACATTCTATCTTTTTTTACGCCGAAAATTCAGTGTTTCTTTGTCAAACGGTTTTGTTATATTTCAGTCTTCTGTGATGTATATAAAGTGTAGTATTGGGATGCAAACTCCGAATGTAATACATTTCAACATGGTGCAGGTGTCTTCTTTTTTTAAGCCCATAGTGTGTAAGTGTGAAAAACCCAGCAGTGTTGCAGTTCTTGACACAATCAAACCGGTGCACCTGGCACCAACTACCATACCCCGTTCAAAGGCATTTAAATATTTTGTCTTGCCCATTCCCCTCTGAATAGCACACATACAATCCATGTTTCAATTGTCTCAAGGCTTAAAAATCCTTCTTTAACATGTCTCCTCCCTTTCATCTACACTGATTAAAGTGGATTTAATATGTGACATCAATAAGGGATCATAGCTTTCACCTGGATTCACCTGGTCAGTCTATGTAATGGAAAGAGCAGTCCCTAATGTTTTGTACACTCAGTGTACAGTATGTGTCTCCATGTCTAGAATAGAATAGCAGGCCTAGGAGACCTGAGACCTGAGGTTATTACTTGCTGTAAACCACCAGCGCTCATTAAATGGCTGATCTGATTAAGGATAGTTAACTTAATGCTGAGTCTGCAGCCAGGCCAGTTGTGGAGGAATGAGTCAGAGCTGGAGAGGAGAGTAGATGGAGAGATTAGAAGAAGAAAAGCTCCCCGTTGTACCGCACAATATAATTGTTTCGATATATTTCTGAAGTTTATGCTACTGTGGGTCTGAGTTCATGTGAATGAATAGGATGCTGATTGCAAAAGACACCGAAGCAACAGACTACTGACTAGTACATTCAGACGATCTCAAGGATGATGACATGATTAAAACACGAGAGGAAAGTTTAGGAATCAGCAAAAGCTGCCTATTAAAGGGTGACATCAGTGTGGTAAAACCATAACTTGCTGGGTTTGAAAACATTTTGCTGGATCTGTGTGTGCTTTTCTAGTGGTTATTAAATAAATAAATAGCAGAGCTCTGCCTGTCCGCACTCCAGAGAAACAGACGTAGGTCTGTATCGCACAATGTTCAGTTTCCCTTTCATTAAACAGATTCCACTGTGGAAAATGTGCACTAGGATTGTAAAACTATAGGGATATTAAACGTATAGGTTTATATGCAGTATATGTTCAACGTTCTGTCTGTGAATAGAAAAACAGTGGTGAGGGTAATGGTTCTATGTGTGTGTGTGTGTGCTGATTTGTAGGGGTTGTATGCATGTGTGTGTGTGTTTATCATGTATACTATTGGCAGTTATGTGTCTTGGCGTGTGTTTATGGCTAGGTTTGTGTCTGTTGATGTGTCTCCCTGTCTACATTTAACACCAGTCTGATGCCAGTACTAAAACTCAGAACTCAGTCTCAGAAAAGCCGGACAAGAATTACTACTCTTTCTTTCACTTTAGCTGAGGTTTTTCAACACCCCAACATGAAACACTCCTCACCCCCAAAGTGTGGCTTCTTAATCATCGCGAAATCACGACATCCATCTGTACATTTCCATAGGAGTAATTCAGTTTCCATCCATCACGTCTCATAGCGGAGTACATTTTGAAGCCGTATTTCAAATGGTAGATAATGATGTGTGTTGTTGTTCTTCGAGCTAACTCCATGGGGTGATTATAAACTGTTGCTATAGCGTTTGTGTGTGTGTGTGTGTGTGTGTGTGTGTGTGTGTGTGTGTGTGTGTGTGTGTGTGTGTGTGTGTGTGGTGTGTGTGTGCGCGTGTGTGTGTGTTTGTGTGTGTGAATCCCATAGTGCTTGGGACTGATTAAGCTCTCCCTGGAGTTCCAGTGTTGACGAGAGCTGTAGCCCTAAGCTCTGCAGACAAGTGGGCACATTTATACTTACTTTAATGAAGTATTCATGCTAGGGGAGCATGGAGCGCACAACCAATAGGAGTGTTTGTATCAGTATTGATATCAGCATGCAGACCTCTAATCCCTGCTGTAGGGGAGGAGGAGGAGAGGGATGATGGGGAGATGCTGTGGAGCGCTAGGCTCCACTGACAGCCCTGTCTG
The DNA here is from genome assembly GCF_002910315.2 of Salvelinus sp. IW2-2015. Lineage (NCBI taxonomy): Eukaryota > Metazoa > Chordata > Actinopteri > Salmoniformes > Salmonidae > Salvelinus > Salvelinus sp. IW2-2015. The sequence continues at coordinate 34,156,935 of NC_036866.1, forward strand.
CCTCTGTCTCTGTGCTCAGAGTGGCTACGCTAGTTTGTTCAGTTCTGTAAACGAACGATCTGCGCCATGAGTAAGTGATAGTGGGAGATGGAGGTAAAGGTGGGGGATGAAAGGAGGAGGGGATGAGTGGGGAGAAGTCCCAGTCTCAGGTCTGTTGATTTCCACTACATTGGGAGGGTTTGTGGGAGAATTTACCTAATGATCATGGAGTCTGTGGAGCAGACTGGTTTGGTCTGTCAGCTGGTTGGTTCTCAGCCCGGTGGCAGCCAGCCCTCTGCCCCTCAGGCAGGAACATATCCCTCTCATCCCTCCCTGGGCCTAGGACAGTCAACAAAGGACAGCTGCCAACTCATAGTTGAGCCAAGTGTCCTCATTATTGGAACTTACTTTCTGGTTATTACATTATCATGGCTAGTTGGAAGACTTTGCGAAAAGTTGGGCTGATTTCACATTGACTACTCTTGACAACTTCTGATATCTGATCCAACCATAATTGGATGTTGCTCTGACTTTGTTTTTCTGTGGGGTGTCTGTTAGCAGGTGTTTGGATTGTATCCAGTGGTGCATCTGTTCTTATGCTGATGTTCTGTGGATGTTCTTCTCAATGTTGTCTCATGTCAACATAGTTGAGGTTGACATTTAGAAAGTGTAACAAACTGTCTGTCTGAGTAGACCATAGAGCATCTCTTGTTGCTTCAGGAGATTGTCCAAACCCCCCCACCCCCTCTTTCTCTACCTCTTTATCCTCCTCTCCTCTCCTCTGTTCTCTCCATCTACTATCAGCTGCTTGCTATCAAGCCTTTAAATAATGTGTTTGACAAATTTTCCAGCAGCCAAACTCTCTAGTAGGTTATTTCTTTATTTTATTGTGTCTGTGTTTTCTAAGAGCTGCAATATTATACTCTTGTCTCCCGCAATTCCATCCAGCAATTGGAAGCTGTAAAATCTAGTGAGAGAGAGCAGTTTTTTATAAAAAAGCAAATGTTTTAATTGTGCCCAAAACCAAACCATTGCATTCTGTATGCTCTGTTGCACAGACACTAAAGCCACACACTTTGTTTGTAAAAATAAGTGTCTGGTCTGTTAATGACCTCAAGTTCAAAGTGTCGTGCCCACACGCTTGTATCCATACTCCACTGCCTGTTACACACAATGAGCCTCCTCTCTCTCTCTCTCTCTCTCGCTCACTCGCTCTCTCCCCATTTCTCTCGGTCTCCCCCTCTTGTTGATAACTAAATTGACTCCAACAAGACACTCCTTGAAACTCTTTATTGCAGTAGAATTTCAAGATTCGACAAAGATCAAAAACAAAAAGCAGTGGCAACCAAGATGACGGATCATATTTGGCTGAGAATCCTCTTCCCTCAGCAATATGGTACTCGTACACCAATGTATACCATGTTCCCTTCTGACATTTAAGGGAAGATTTATGACTGCAAAGAATCACAACAATCAAGGGACATTGTTAGTACCCAATTAGCACTGTAAAAGCACTTGGACACACTCTTACTTTAGTACTCCTAAATACAATTTGCATACTGCCCCAACAGATCCCCAGATGATGCAATCGCCATCTGCCATCTGTGCCTCGACACAGTCCTGTCTTGGAGCTCTACAGACAATTCCTTCGACCTCATGGCTTGGTTTTTGCTCTCACTGCACTGTGAACTGTGGGATCTTATATAAATGATTAAATGGCGCCGGAGAAGAAGGCAGACGTTTTACGTGCCGCCAACCGATTGTGTTTGTTGTTAATTTATTTTCGTTTTTGTAACTTATTTTTTTCTTATTTTGTAAATAATGTTGCCGCTATTGTCTGTTATGACCAAAAATAACTTCTGGACATCAGGACTGCGATTACTCACCACGGATTGGCAGAATCCTTTTTTCCTTTAACGAGTCTGTCGAGCCCGATGTGAACGATATACTGCTTTCTTGGGAACAGGCCCAGATCTCTGTGATTTCTGTGAAGAAGAGGCAGAGAAAAAGGGGCCAAATGGCAGGCTGCCTTCTGAGTATTCGTAGGTGATCGAATAAACCCCCACTTCCTTCCATTCTGCTAGCAAACGTGCAATCTTTGGAGAATAAAATTGAGGACCTACGCACAAGATTAAACTACCAACGGGACATTCAAAACTGTAATATCTTATGCTTCACGGAGTCGTGGCTGAACGACATAACTATCAACCGGCAGGATAGAACAGCGGCGTCTGGTAAGACAAGGGGCTGCGGACTATGTATTTACGTAAATAACAGCTGGTGCATGATATCTAAGGAAGTCTCGAGCTATTGCTCGCCTGAGGTAGAGTATCTCATGAATAGCTGTAGACCACACTATCTACCTAAAGATTTTTCACCTGTATATTTCGTAGCTGTTTACATACTACCACAGTCAGAGGCTGGCACTAAGACAGTATCGAATGAGCTGTATTCCGCCGTAAGCTAACAAGAAAATGCTCACCCAGAGGCGGTGTTCCTAGTGACCGGGGACTTTAATGCAGGGAAACTTAAATCCGTTTGACCAGATTTCTATCAGCATGTTAAATGTGCAACCAGGGGAGGAAAAAACTCTGGACCACCTCTACTCCACACACAGAGACACATGCAAAGCTCTCCATCACCCTCCATTTGACAAATCTGACCATAATTATATCCTCCTGATTCTTGTTTACAAGCAAAAATTAAAGCAGGACGCACCAGTGACTAGATCAATGAAAAAGTGGTCGGATGAAGCAGATACTAAGCTACAGGACTGTTTTGCAAGCAAAGACTGGAATATGTTCCGCGATTCCTCCGATGGCATTGAGGAGTACACCACATCAGTCATTGGCTTCATCAATAAGTGCATGGATGACGTCGTTCCCACAGTGACCGTACGTGCATACCCCAACCAGAAGCCATAGATTACAGGCAACATTCACACTGAGCTAAGGGCTAGAGCTGCCACTTTCAAGGAGCGGGACTCTAACCCGGAAGCTTATAAGAAATCCCGCTATGCCCTCTGACGAACCATCAAACAGGCAAAGCGTCAATACAGGACTAAGATCGAATCGTACTACATCGGCTCTGATGCTCGTCGGATGTGGCAGGGCTTGCAAACCATTACAGACTACAAAGTCAACACTGCTAGCTAGCCAGCTAGCCAACTTCTAACGAATAGCAGCACTGTAGAAACTATTACATTACAACGGAACGACCTGATTAGTGTAGTGTTAGCTAGCTACATAGTTGTCTTTGTATCCAAGATAATTGTGTAGTTTAGAGTAATTATCGAGGTTATCGAGGTTACCTAGCCAGTTATCGAGGTTACCTAGCCAGCTACACTTTCAAACAAAGTCAACAACGCAGCCACTGCTAGCTAGCCTACTTCACCAGCCAGCAGTACTGTATCATTTTAGTCAATAAGATTTTTTGCAACGTAAGCATAACTTTCTGAACATTCGAGACGTGTAGTCCACTTGTCATTCCAATCTCCTTTGCATTAGTGTAGCCTCTTCTGTAGCCTGTCAACTATGTGTCTGTCTATCCCTCTTCTCTCCTCTCTGCACAGACCATACAAACGCTTCACACCGCGTGGCCGCTGCCACTCTAGCCTGGTGGTCCCAGCGCGCACGACCCACGTGGAGTTCCAGGTCTCCGGCAGCCTCTGCAACTGCCGATCTGCGGCCAACAAGGCAGAGTTCATCTCAGCCTATGCTTCCCTCCAGTCCCTCGACTTCTTGGCACTGACGGAAACATGGATTACCACAGATAACACTGCTACTCCTACTGCTCTCTCCTCGTCTGCCCACGTGTTCTCGCACACCCCGAGAGCTTCTGGTCAGCGGGGTGGTGGCACTGGGATCCTCATCTCTCCCAAGTGGACATTCTCTCTTTCTCCCCTGACCCATCTGTCTATCGCCTCCTTTGAATTCCATGCTGTCACAGTTACCAGCCCTTTCAAGCTTAACATCCTTATCATTTATCGCCCCCCAGTCCCTTGGAGAGTTCACAATGAGCTTGACGCCTATAAGTTCCTTTCCTGAGGATGGCTCACCTCTCACAGTTCTGGGTGACTCCCCACGTCTACCTTTGACTCATTCCTCCGCCTCCTTCTTTCCACTCCTCTCCTCTTTTGACCTCACCCTCTCACCTTCCCCCCTACTCACAAGGCAGGCAATACGCTTGACCTCATCTTTACTAATGCTGTTCTTCCACTAATCTCATTGCAACTCCCTCCAAGTCTCCGACCACTACCTTGTATCCTTTTCCCTCTCGCTCTCATCAACACTTCCCACACTGCCCCTACTCGGATGGTATCGCGCCGTCCCAACCTTCGCTCTCTCTCCCCCGCTACTCTCTCCTCTTCCATCCTATCATCTCTTCCCTCTGCTCAAACCTTCTCCAACCTATCTCCTGATTCTGCCTCCTCAACCCTCCTCTCCTCCCTTTCGCATCCTTGACTCTCTATGTCCCCTATCCTCCAGGCCGGCTCGGTCCTCCCCTCCTGCTCCGTGGCTCGACGACTCATTGCGAGCTCACAGAACAGGGCTCCCGGCAGCCGGCGGGAATGGAGGAAAACTCGCCTCCCTGCGGACCTGGCATCCTTTCACTCCCTCCTCTCTACATTCTCCTCTTCTGTCTCTGCTGCTAAAGCCACTTTCTACCACTCTAAATTCAAGCATCTGCCTCTAACCCTAGGAAGCTCTTTGCCACCTTCTCCTCCCTCCTGAATCCTCCTCCCCCTCCCCCCCACTCCTCCCTCTCTGCGTGTACTTCGTCAACCATTTTGAAAAGAAGGTCGACGACATCCGATCCTCGTTTGCTAAGTCAACGACACCGCTGGTTCTGCTCACACTGCCCTACCCTGAGCTTTGACCTCTTTCTCCCCTCTCTCTCCAGATTAAATCTCGCGTCTTGTGACGGCCGGGCCGCCCAACAACCTGCCCGCTTGACCCTATCCCCTCCTCTCTTCTCCAGACCATTTCCGGAGACCTTCTCCCTTACCTCACCTCGCTCATCAACTCATTCTTGACCGCTGGCTACGTCCCTTCCGTCTTCAAAGAAGCGAGAGTTGCACCCCTTCTGAAAAAACCTACACTCGATCGCTCCGATGTCAACAACTACAGACCAGTATCCCTTCTTTCTTTTCTCTCCAAAACTCTTGAACGTGCGTCTCTTGGCCAGCTCTCCTGCTATCTCTCTTCAGAATGACCTTCTTGATCCAAATCAGTCAGGTTTCAAGACTAGTCATCAACTGAGACTGCTCTTCTCTGTTTCACGGAGGCGCTCCGCACTGCTAAAGCTAACTCTCTCTCCTCTGCTCTCATCCTTCTAGACCTATCGGCTGCCTTTGATACTGTGAACCAATCAGATCCTCCTCTCCACCGTCTCCGAGTTGGGCAACTCCGGCGCGGCCCACGCTTGGATTGCTCCTACCTGACAGGTCGCTCCTACCAGGTGGCGTGGCGAGAATCTGTCTCCGCACCACGTGCTCTCACCACTGTGTCCCCAGGGCTCTGTTCAGGCCCTCTCCTATTCTCGCTATACACCAAGTCACTTGGCTCTGTCATATCCTCACATGGTCTCTCCTATCATTGTCATGCAGACGACACACAAATTAATCTTCTCCTTTCCCCCTCTGATAACCAGGTGGCGAATCGCATCTCTGCATGTCTGGCAGACATATCAGTGTGGATGACGGATCACCACCTCAAGCTGAACCTTGGCAAGACGGAGCTGCTCTCCTCCCGGGAAGGACTGCCCGTTCCATGATCTCGCCATCACGGTTGACAACTCCATTGTGTCCTCCTCCCAGAGTGGCTAAGAACCTTGGCGTGATCCTGGACAACACCCTGTCGTTCCTCAACTAACATCAAGGCGGTGACCCGTTCCTGTAGGTTCATGCTCTACAACATTCGCAGAGTACGACCCTGCCTCACACAAGAAGCGGCGCAGGTCCTAATCCAGGCACTTGTCATCTCCCGTCTGGATTACTGCAACTCGCTGGTGGCTGGGCTCCCTGCCTGTGCATTAAACCCCTACAACTCATCCAGAACGCCGCAGCCCGTCTGGTGTTCAACCTTCCAAGTTCTCTCACGTCACCCCGCTCCTCCGCTCTCTCCACTGGCTTCCAGTTGAAGCTCGCATCCGCTACAAAGACCATGGTGCTTGCCTACGGAGCTGTGAGGGGAACGGCACCTCCGTACCTTCAGGCTCTGATCAGGCCCTACACCCAAACAAGGGCACTGCGTTCATCCACCTCTGGCCTGCTCGCCTCCCTACCTCTGAGGAAGTACATGTTCCCGCTCAGCCCAGTCAAAACTGTTCGCTGCTCTGGCACCCCAATGGTGGAACAAACTCCCTCACGACGCCAGGTCAGCGGAGTCAATCACCACCTTCCGGAGACACCTGAAACCCCACCTCTTTAAGGAATACCTAGGATAGGATAAAGTATCCTTCTTCTCAGTCCCCTCCTGTACTCCCTGTTCACTCATGACTGCATGTCCAGGCACAACTCCAACACCGTCATTAAGTTTGCTGATGACACAACACCACCACAGTCAGAGGCTGGCACTAATGAATTCCTTTAATTTGGTTTTAGTATATGTATATTTTTTTAAATTTAATTTCCATTTGCTCTTTGAAACGATGAGACAGCCTATACGGAGGAGGTCAGAGACCTGGCCGTGTGGTGCCAGGACAACAACCTCTCCCTCAACGTGATCAAGACAAAGGAGATGATTGTGGACTACAGGAAAAGAGGACCGAGCACCCCCCATTCTCATCGACGTGGCTGCAGTGGAGCAGGTTGAGCTTCAAGTTCCTTGGTGTCCACATCACCAACAATCTAACATGGTCCAAGCACACCAAGATAGTTGTGAAGAGGGCACGACTAAACCTATTCCCCCTCAGGAGACTGAAAAGATTTGGCATGGATCCTCAGATCCTCAAAAGGTTCTACAGCTGCGTCATCGAGAGCATCCTGACTGGTTGCATCACTGCTTGTTTTTTGAGATTGGCATAAATTAAGAATTTCGGTCATACTAAGGTTTTCAGGGTTAGGGGGGTTATTCTCTCAGAATACAGTTCTCAGACAAGTGGATCGCTCCAGCCTCCAGCATAATATATCCCACAATGCTTAGCCATAAAGAGGTATTTCCTGGTGGCAGACAGGCTGCTTCCAGTGAATGATGTGGAGGCCTTTAGTAGGGACCTGGCAGCCCTCCTCCACTACGCCTGTGTCTTAAGGCCTGTAAAGTCGTCACACTATTTTCCATGCACTCAACAGACTGGGCAAAGACTCTGCCAGGCTAAACCACATCTCTCTCACTACCAGGCCAAAGCCTTGACTCTACTGCTTCCATATGAGAAGAGGAGGGGGTTTCACTTTGTCATAACATCCTCTGTTTAGACTTTCTCTCGCACTCTCTTGTGGCTTGACTCTCTACTGGCTTGCCCTCTCTCGCTCTCTGTTGCTCTCACTTGCCGTCTCTCGCTCTCTGTCACTCTTAACCTCTGACTATCTGTGAATGGAATATATATGTTTAAATGAATGATTAGAATATTCCACCCTGAAACTATATAATTGTATGAAATTGATTAGAATCGTAAAATTATTATTAATGATGTGTGTAGTTTTAGTCAGTAAAATTATAATAAATGATGTTGTGTGTAGTTTTAGTCAGAATTAGGGTAAAACAATATATCTGTACAATATGTCTCTATAGTATCTTAAACACAGACTGTCTGAGCAAAATTCGGTGCCGACCTTGGCTAGGGGCCACTGAGAGATTTGGGAGAGGGCAGGGAGTACTTCTCACGGCCTCCCTAATCTTGTGATACAGTATGTGTGTAGGATACCTACTGTTCGTGTGTATGTATGTGCGTATGATATCTACTGTTTGTGTGGAAGTATGTGCGCAGCTATAAAATGGATTTCTTTGTATTGTGGTCTTCAGAACGTTCTCGTGAATAAACTGTACTAACCTTTTGCATAAGCTGAGTCTTTGACTAATTATTATTAAACCCATGGTCTTACAAACCTCGGGGATTGGTCAAAGCTATTGATTGATTATTATTATCATTGGGATTGAACATTCTCGTGACACTATCTCTCCACTTTTTCACTATTCTCACTTTTTACCTATCTTTTGTTCCATTTTCCTGTCTCTCATTCTCTTCTTCCTCTTGCTTTGTGGTTGTCTCCCACTCTCTCTTATGCACTCTTTCCCTCCTTCTCTTCCCCTACCCCTCTCTCGCTCTCTCTTCGCATGGGCAGAAACTGATTAGGCAGCGTCAGGCATCAGTGAGTGTTGGGGCCCAGCGCCCTGGGTTGGGTTCTCATCAGAGGGCCTGTCTCTCTGTGTCTCTCCTAAAGGGCATGACAAGGAGGCTGCTGCCACGGCCTGACAACAGAGCTTTTAGCACTATCTGCTTTTGTTTAAACACCACAGAGGGGATGAGGCTCATTTAGCCTGCCGCTGACTGCCGAGCACAGCTCTACAGATGTGTGCATATGTGTGTGTGTGTGTTTATGTGTGCATGGCGTCGCAGATGTACGGCTGCATCCCCAGCTTGGGGGCAGCATGATGACTTGTGTACTACAGTGAAAGTCATTTTTAAATGGAACCGAACGGGTGGTTTCAAACATATGATTTCATCAGGGCTCACTCGGCTCCATGTGAGGTTAATTAGATTTGGGGAATCTTTCTCTTTCAGCGCAGTCCATACATTTTATCGCACAAAAAGGGCGTTCCGCAACCATGTCACTGCTCTTGGAGCGGGGCCTCGGAGTGGGTGAACTTTCATTGGATGATCTAACAGTGCTCTCGGCAGTGCCATTAAAGAGTGTGGTCATGAACATTCCCAGCATGCAATGCTTTGCAAGGATTACCTCAAGGTGGTATCACATTTGTCCCAGTTGAAAGAGGGATATATGTCAAGGGCCTGCTGTCATTATACTGTGGTAGGTTCACTGTCAACTGATCAGCAACAGCTGCCAGTGTCTCTCTATGTACACCTGATCTTAACTATTTAGATCAGATGTAATCATTCATTGCTACAACTGATCTTAAAATATGCCTTGATACAGCAGTGCAGCCCTACCACATGTTTCATTTGGTGTTGGAGAACTTAGGTGAAGAGTCTGCAAAGAAGAAGAAGGAAGAAGAAGGCAAGCTACAGTATTTCCCTTTAATTGGCAGGTGTAGCTGTGATTGACTACCCATATTTATCTTCCCCACCAGGGTGTGCAGAGGCCTCTTTGGCCTCAACCGTGGCTTGGACTTCTTTCCCTGCTTTATCCCAAAGTAATGGTTAAAATATAAGCAAGTCTGGGTAGCCATTTGATTAGCTGTTCAGGAGTCTTATGAATTGGGGGTAGAAGCTGTTTAGAAGCCTCTTGGACCTAGACATGGCACTCCGGTACCGCATGCCGTGCAGTAGCAGAGAGTCTATGACTAGGGTGGCTGGAGTCTTTCACCATTTTAGGGCCTTCCTCTGACACCGCCTGGTAGAGGTCCTGGATGGCAGGAAGCTTGCCACTGGTGATGTACTGGGCCGTGTGCACTACCCTCTCTAGTGCCTCGCGGTCGGAGGCCGAGCAGTTGCCATACCAGGCAGTGATGCAACCCGTCAGGATGCTCTCGATGGTGCAGCTCTAAAATCTTTTGAGGATCTGAGGACCCATGCAAAATATTTTCAGTCTCCTGAGGGGGAATAGGTTTAGTCGTGCCCTCTTCACAACTGTCTTGGTGTGCTTGGACCATGTTAGTTTGTTGTTGATGTGGACACCAAGGAACTTGAAGCTCTCAACCTGCTCCCCTATAGCCCCGTCGATGAGAATGGAGGCGTGCTCGGCCCTCTTTTCCTGTAGTCCACAATCATCTCCTTTGTCTTGATCACATTGAGGGAGAGGTTGTTGTCCTGGCACCACATGGTCAGGTCTCTGACCTCCTCCCTATAGGCTGTCTCATCAATCAATCAATCACATTTATTTATAAGGCCCTTCTTACATCAGCTGATGCCACAAAGTGCTGTACAGAAACCCAGCCTAAAACCACAAACAGCAAGCAATGTAGGTGTAGAAGCACGGTGGCTAGGAAAAGCTCCCTAGAAAGGCCAGAACCTAGGAAGAAACCTAGAGAGGAACCAGGCTATGAGGGGTGGCCAATCATCTTCTGGCTGTGCCAGGTGGAGATTATAACAGAACATGGCCAAGATGTTCAAATGTTCATAGATGACCAGCAGGGTCAAATAATAATAATCACCAGGGTTGTTGAGGGTGCAACAAGTCAGCACCTCAGGAGTAAATATCAGTTGGCTTTTCATAGCCGATCAGTGAGAGTATCTCTACCGCTCCTGCTGTCTCTAGTTGAGTTGAAAACAGCAGGTCTGGGACAGGTAGCACGTCCGGTGAACAGGTCAGGGTTCCATAGCCGCAGACAGAACAGTTGAAACTGGAGCAGCAGCATGGCCAGGTGGACTGGGGACAGCAAGGAGTCATCAGGCCAGGTAGTCCTGAGGCATGGTCCTCCGAGAGAGAGAAAGAAAGAAAGAAAGAGAAAAAGAGAGAAAAATAGAGAAAGAGAGAGAATTAGAGAGAGCATACTTAAATTCACACAGGACACCAGATAAGACAGGAGAAATACTCCAGATATAACAGACTGACCCTAGCCCCCCGACACACAAACTACTGCAGCATAAATATTGGAGGCTGAGACAGGAGGGGTCTGGAGACACTGTGGCCCCATCCGACGATACCCCCGGACAGGGCCAAACAGGCAGGAAATAACCCCACCCACTTTGCCAAAGCACAGCCCCCACACCACCAGAGGGATATCTTCAACCACCAACTTACCATCCTGAGACAAGGCCGAGTATATTGTCTAAGGCTGAGTATATAACATCGTTGTCGGGTGATCAGGCCTACCACTGTTGTGTCATCAGCAAACTTAATGATGGTGTTGGAGTTGTGCCTGGCCGTGCAGTCATGAGTGAACAGGGAGTACAGGAGGGCACTGAGCTCGCACCCCTGATGGGCCCCCGTGTTGAGGATCTGGGTGGATGGATGTGTTGTTACCTAACCTTACCACCTGAGGGCGGGATCCAGTTGCAGAGGGAGCTGTTTAGTCCCAGGGTCCTTAGCTTAGTGATGAGCTTTAAGGGCATTATGGTGTTGAACACTGAGTTGTAGTCAATGAATAGCATTCTCACGTAGGTGTTCCTTTTGTCCAGGTGGGCAGTGTGGAGTTCAATAGAGGTTGCATCGTCTGTGGATCTGTTGGGGCGGTATGCAAATTGGAGTGGGTCTAGAGTTTCTGGCATAATGGTGTTGATGTGAGCCATGATCAGCCTTTCAAAGCACTTCACGGCTACAGACGTGAGTGCTACGGGTCGGTAGTCATTTAGGCAGGTTACCTTAGTGTTCTTGGGCACAGGGACTATGGTGGTCTGCTTGAAACATATTACAGACTCGGACAGGGAGAGGTTAAAATGTCAGTGAAGTCACTTGCCAGTTGGTCAGAAAAATGCTTGCAGTAAACGTCCTGGTAATCCGTGTGGCCCAGCGGCCTTGTGAATGTTGACCTGTTTAAAGGTCTTACTCACATCGGCTGCGGAGAGCGTGATCACACAGTCATCCGGAACAGTTGGTGCTCTCATGCATGTTTCAAAGTTACTTGCCTCAAAGCGAGCATAGAAGTTATTTAGCTTTTCTGGCAGGCTCGTGTCACTGGGCAGCTCTCGGCTGTGCTTCCCTTAGTAGTCTGTAATGGTTTGCAAGCCCTGCCACATCCGACGAGCGTCGGAGCCGGTGTAGTATGATTTGATCTTAGTCCTGTATTGACGCTTTGCCTGTTTGATGGTTCGTCAGAGGGCATAGCGGGATTTATTATAAGCTTCCTGGTTAGAGTCCCGCCCCTTGAAAGCGGCAGCTCTACCCTTTAGCTCAGTGCGAATGTTGCCTGTAATCCATGGTTTCTGGTTGGGGTATGTACGTACAGTCACTGTGGGGACGACGTCATCGATGCACTTATTGATGAAGCCAGTGACTGAGGTGGTATACTCCTCAAGGCCATCGGAAGAATCCCGGAAACATATTCCAGTCTGTGCTAGCAAACCAGTCCTGTAGTTTAGCATCTGCTTCATCTGACCACTTTTTTATATAGACTGAGTCACTGGTGCTTTCTGCTTTAATTTTTGCTTGTAAGCAGGATTTAGGAGGATAGAGTTATGGTCAGATTTGTCAAATGGAGGGAGAGAGAGAGCTTTGTACGCATCTCTGTGTGTGGAGTAGAGGTGGTCTAGATTTGTTTTTCCTCTGGTTGCACATTTAGGATGTTGATAGAAATTCGGTAAAACTGATTTAAGTTTCCCTGCATTAAAGTCACCGGTCACTAGCAGCGCCGCCTCTGGATGAGCGTTTTTCTGTTTCCTTATGGCGGAATACAGCTCATTCATTGCTATTTTAGTTCCAACATCGCTCTGTGGTGGTATGTAGACAGCTACGAAAAATACAGATGAAAACTCCCTGGTTAAATAGTGTGGTCTACAGCTTATCATAAGATACTCAACCTCAGGCAAGCAAAACTTTGAGACCTTAGATATCATGCACCAGCTGTTGTTTACATAAATGCATAGGCCCCCGCCCCGTGTCTTACAAGAGGCTGCTGTTCTGAGTGTTTAACCCGCCAGCTCTATGTTCTTAATGTCGACATTCATCCACGTCTCGGTGAAGCATAAAATATTACAGGTTTTAATGTCATGTTGATAGAATATACGTGCTTTCAGTTCGTCCCATTTATTTTCTAGCGATTGAACGTTAGCTAGCAGAACGGAGGGTAAGGGCAGATTAGCACCCTGATCACCCTGATCTTTAGCCTCGAAATCTCCGTTTCCTTCTCCAGCGAATCACGGGGATCGGGGCCTGGTCGGGTGTCAACAGTATATCCCTCGCGTCCGACTCATTGAAGAAAAACTCTTTGTCCAGTTTGAGGTGAGCAATCCCAGTTCTGATGTTTAGAAGCTCTTTTCGGTCATAGGAGACGGTAGCAGCAACATTATGTACAAAACAAGTTAAACGCAAAAAAACTAACAAAATAGCATGATTGTTTGAGAGCCGATAAGAACATGGAGGAAAAGCACACAACAGAAAACCTAAAACAGCATTAATTTCATTGTTGCTGAGTGGGTGGGGGACAGTGGTAAGGTGCCTTCTGGTAGGTAGCCAGGACTGTGGTAGATTGAACTGAATTACCCCCTAGCGGTCATATGCAAGACCATGTCTGAATTGTGAATTCACGTCATTCTAAGATGTTTTTTAAAATGTTTAAACAAGAAAAAAACAGCAGTTTAAATGTTAAAAACATTTTTACATTTGTCACATCCCTAGTTAACACGTCCGCTAACGTGTTAATGGTGTAGAGCCATGCACACTCCAGGGTGTGTGTGGGTGTGTGCTCTCCCAGGTGTATCGTAATGTGTTAATGGCTCTGTCCCTGTCAGTCAGGTAATCAGTAATAACTCCCTCAGGTGTGTCTAACTCCGCCCTCCCACCTGCTCTGTTCTCAGCCTGCATGGGCAGACAGATGCCGGGAAACCTCGTTCCAGAGCACTACGGAACCCGTGGGTTCTACTTAGCATATTATTCAGGCCTTCTGGGCGAGCCCCTGGGAACCACAGCTGCGCTTAATTTGATCAGTGTCCCGCTGCCGATAGTGTGTGCGGAATGTCAAACGTCTTCTGTGTGACGGGCCAATATTGCTGCTTTGATTGTGTGTGTGTGTGTGTGTGTGTGTGTGTGTTTGTGTGTGTCTGTCTGTGCACGTGTGTGTGCTCGCGTGTGTGCATGGAATGTGGGTTGAATGGTGTCTGTGTGTTACGCTCTATGAATAAAATATCAGATCACAGGTCTGTAGGGGGAAGCTAAGGGAGGGTTGTGGCTGGGCTGTGGCTAGAGGGACACACATACCCACAGATGTGACTTGGTGGTATGTTATTTCAGCGCTAATTAATGGCTGCTGCGCCGTGTCAGGCCTCTCTCTCTCTCTCTGTGTGTGTGTGTGTCCTTCCTCTCTGAGTATTTGTGTGTGACCTATATGTGTCAATACACATACACATACAGAGCTGAGATTGATGGACAGAAACTCCTCTGTTTAATAAGTCTGTTCATAGTGGTATTATAAATTTATGTTCAACCGAAGGATGAATCGAGATGGAGAGACCGATATCAGTGGCCCTTACAGACAGACTGTGAGAAACCTTTACGTCTACGCTCTTGATGGATCCTTTCTGACTGTCCACTCAGTCTCAGGGCTCACAATGCTGTGACTGTATGGCCCTTGAACCTAAAGCGGCGTATTATGCATTCACCCCCAAACCACAACGAGGAGACTGTATGCATCGGAAAGGTGTGAAAACATTCCTGTTATCACCATGGAAAACTCTCCCAGCTGTCAGCGGAGGGGGTAAATATTATGAGTCTGTCTGTCGGCCTCGTGTGCCTTACCCTGAGACAATCCCACTGTTTATTTTCTGTAACTGTAGAAGTCCAGCTCACACACATCAGACAGAGCGGGATCTGCCGTACAGTACGTCTGCCGCAGCCATGTGGATGTGTTTGAGCGGGGGAGGAGAAAGGAGGGTGTGTGTGTGTGTGTGGGGGGGAGGGTTCGTTTTCATAGTGTGGGTGTATGTGCATGTGTGTGTGCTCATATCTCATATGTGTGTGTTAGTGAGCGAGCGAGAGTGACTTCGAGAATTAGTTGGCGATCAGTGGATGATGGTTGCAATTATAACAACATGGAAATCTTGACTTCTAGCCGTACCGTCGACTGCAATGGAGATGTATTTTGTTTGTTGTTTGTTAAGTCTCAAACGTTGTCTGAATGTTCTAGGTGTCAGTTACTGTACATGCTGCTCATTGACAGTACAGTGTGCAATCAGAGCCAGTCTCGTGAGTAACTGTATGTGATTAAATAACACCTCTAGAGTAATAACACCTCTAATCAATAATCAGAGTTTGAACACGGAAATACTCTGAATTACTTAGTTGTTTCCATAGAAATATAATTACTAGAATGGCTATTCGCATTCAAGTCAATGTACTGTGATATGTGGACAGGCAGTAAGTGTACCCATAGCAGTAAAGCAGGAAGTGTTTAATCTATTTTTATGGGTGTTTCCTTTATGTTGTATCCTTTCCTATGGGAAAGCCCTTGTCTGCCATAAATAACACCCTAGACACACGGGTTGTTGGGTTTATGGCGTGGAAGTCATTGGCCATGCATGGCTGGCCAATGGTTGGCCTGTAACATTCATATTTTTTCCCTCTCGTGTTCTTCCTGGAGGAAGTAGGTAAAGGGTCACTGGCTGGGCATTTAAAAGTCAAATGTCAAAAACAGAGCTGCTCTGGTTACTTCTCATGCTATGGTTGATATGGGGGGTGGCTGGTTCAGGATAGACAGTCTGCCAATAGCTGCACACCTCTAAGACCCCAGTGTCGGATGATCGATCGGAAACCCATCAAAACAAAATGTCTGCCGTTCCATGCACACACAAAGAAAGCATGGTCACACACACAGATTACCAGTGATGTGCGTGCATACACACACACCACACACACACACACACACACACACACACCACACACACACACACACACACACACACACACACACACACACACACACACACACACACACACACACACACACACACACATACACACAGATACACACGGACATGCGTGATACATCACAACACACACACACCACACACACACACACACACACACACACACACACACACACACACACACACACACACACACACCACACACACACCACACACACACACACACACACACACACACACACACGCGGACTGGTAAATGGAACCTCCAGTTGGTTATGCATTGTAGATTCTCAGATTACAGCAGCAGATTTTCCAAAGAAACATTCTGATCTGAGTTTTCCTCACCCCTATAAATTCTTCATTACGCTGAGCTCTATCCACTGTTTCCATCAGTGAGTAAGATGGTGCATCTTAAAAGTTTCAATAGTGCATCTCAATAGTCTTTAGTGGCTTTCTCTCCTCTAGCCCAAAGGCCGCCAGATGGTGATATTGAGTCGTGTAATCTGACCGCACAAATGCATTGTATGCAGCCGGCAATACATTCGTATCCCTCGTGGACCGGTTCGTAGCTAAAACATTCTCCATTCAGGCTGCATGGGCTTTGATTTCCTCCTTAACTTTATTAAGCATTTGGTATTTTAGTATTTATTAGGATCCTCAATTAGCTGCTGCCGAGGTAGGGCTACTCTTCCTGGGATCCAAACAGGAAACAACATGACAAATAAAATACATAAATAGACATAGAACTACATTTACATTACAATTCACAGTTGAAGTCAGAAGTTAACATACACTTAGGTTGGAGTCATTAAAACTCGTTTTTCAACCACTCCACAAATTTCTTGTTAACAAACTAGAGTTTTGGCAAGTCGGTCAGGACATTTATTGTGTGCATGACACAAGTATTTTTTCTAACAATTGTTTACAGACAGATTATTTAACTTAATAATTAATTGTATACCCAATTTACAAGTTTACATACACTAAGTTGACTGTGCCTTTAAACAGCTTGGAAAATTCAACAAAATTATGTCATTGCTTTAGAAGCTTCTGATAGGCTAATTGACATAATTTGAGTCAATTGGAGGTGTACCTGTGGATGTATTTCAAGGACTACCTTCAAACTCAGTGCCTCTTTGCTTGACATCATGAGAAAATCCAAAGAAATCAGCCAAGACCTCAGAAAAATAATTGTAGACCTCCACAAGTCTGGTTCATCCTTGGGAGCAATTTCCAAACGCCTGAAGGTACCACGTTCATCTGTACAAATAATAGTACGCAAGTATAAACACCATGGGACAACGCAGCTGTCATACCGCTCATGAATGAGACGCGTTCTGTCTCCTAGAGATGAACGTACTTTGGTGCGAAAAGTGCACATCAATCCCAGAACAACAGCAAAGGACCTTGTGAAGATGCTGGAGGAAACAGGTACAAAAGTATCTATATCCACAGTAAAACGAGTCCTATATCGACATAACCTGAAAGGCAACTCAGCAAGGAAGAAGTCACTGCTCCAAAACCGCCATAAAAAACCCAGACTACGATTTGCAACTGCACATGGGGACAAAGATCGTACTTTCTGGAGAAATGTCGTCTGGTCTGGTGAAACAAAAATGTAACTGTTTGGCCATAATGACCATTGTTATGTTTGGAGGAAAAACGGGAAGCTTGCAAGCCGAAGAACACCATCCCAACCGTGAGGCACAGGGGTGGCATTATCATGTTGTGTGGTGCTTAGCTGCAGGAGGGGCTGTGCTGTGCACTCCATGAAATAGATGGCATATATGGCATCATGAGGTAGGAAAGTTATGTGGATATATTGAAGCAACATCTCAAGACATCAGTCAGGAAGTTAAAGCTTGGTCGCAAATGGGTCTTCCAAATGGACAATGACCCCAAGCGTACTTCCGAAGTTGTGGCAAAATGGCTTAAAGACAACAAAGTCAAGGTATTGGAGTGGCCATCACAAAGCCCTGACCTCAATCCTATAGAACATTTGTGGGCAGAATAGAAAAAGCGTGTGCGAGCAGGGAGGCCTAGAAACCTGACTCAGCTACACCAGCTCTGTATGGAAGAATGGGCCAAAATTCTCCCAATTTATTGTGGGAAGCTTATGGAAGGCTTCCAGAAACGTTTGACCCAAGTTAAACAATTTAAAGGCAATGCTACCAAATACTAATTCAGTGTATGTAAACTTCTGACCCACTGGGAATGTGATGAGATAAATAAAAGCTGAAATAAATAATTCTCTCGACTATTATTCTGACATTTCACATAAAAAAGTGGTGATCCTAACTGACCTAAGACAGGACATTTTACTAGAATTAAATGTCAGAAATTGTGAAAAACGGAGTTTAAATGGTTTTTGCTAAGGTGTATGTAAACTTCCGACTTCAACTGTAGCTATTCAGCAGACACTTCCATCCAGAGTGACCCACTGCTAGTTCATTAACCTTTCTGAACCACCCATCCCGGATCCGGGATAATTGTCATCAGAAACGCTGACTAGCATAGCCTAGCCTAGCGCGAACGGTATATAATAAAATATAATTTCATGAAATCACAAGTGCAATATTGCAAAACACAGTTTAGCCTTTTGTTAATCCATCTGTCGTCTCAGATTTTGAAATGATGCTTTACAGCGCAAGCAATACTTGCATTTGTGTAAATTTATYGATCGCTCGACAAAACAATAAGAACACCTAGTGTCAGGTAACTTGGTCACGAAAATCAGAAAAGCAATCAAATTAATCGTTTACCTTTGATGATCTTCGGATGGTTTCACTCACGAGACTCCCAGTTAGACAGCAAATGTTCCTTTTGTTCCATAAAGATATTTTTTATATCCAAATACCTCTGTTTGTTTGCTGCGTTATGCCCAGGAATCCACCGGAAAGAGAGTTCGCGACAATTCCGGGAAAAAAATCCAAATTATATCCATAATGTCCACAGAAACATGTCAAACGTTGTTTATAATCCATCTTCAGGGTGTTTTTCAAATATCTATTCGACAATATATCAACCGGGACAGTTGGCTTTTCACTAGGACCGAGAGAAACAATGGCTGCCTTTCACAATGGCTGCCTTTCACTCACTCTGAGAGCCCCCACTTATCCACTTACGCAATGTGGTCGTTCACGCTCATTCTTAAAAATAAAAGCCTGAAACTATGTCTAAAGGCTGTTGACACCTCAGGGAAGCCATAGAAAAAGAAGTCTGGTTGATATCCCTTTAAATGGGCAATAGGGATGCATAGGAACAGAGAGGTTTCAAAAACAGGGGCGCTTCCTGATTGGATTTTCCTCCGGTTTTCRCCTGCAATATCAGTTCTGTTTAACTCACAGAGAATATTAAGACAGTTTTGGAAACTTTAGAGTGTTTTCTATCCCAATCTGACAATTATATGCATATTCTAGTTTCGGGGGCTGAGAAATAGGCAGTTTCAAATGGGTACGTTTTTTGGCCAAAAACGAAAATACCGCCTGTTTTTTGATTGTTTTAGGGTAATTTTTGACCAGGCATTTATAAAATGATTTACACACCACACAAAGACACAAAAAACACAGACACAAAGACACAAAGACACACAGACACACAGACACACACACAAAATGAGAAATGTAGATGATGTGTGCTACTGATTGAACTCAGCCAGCAGCTCCTGAAGCGGAAGATCACCATGCTTGGCACAGTTAGAAAGAACAGCCTGAGCTCCCCCCTGCACTCCTCACAACAAGGGGGAGAGAGGCCTTCTCATCAAAGTTTGCCTTCACCCCCACCACCACTCTAGTTTCTTACCTCCCAAACAGGAACAAGAATGTGGTCCTCCTGAGCACACTGCACAAAACGGCTGTGATCGTGAGGACAGGGAGCCAGCCGTCATCCTGGACTACAACCATAACAAATGAGGCGTGGACAACATGGACAAGGTGATTGGAACTTACAGCTGCAGGGGGATGACTGGCCCCTGGTCATCTTTCATAACATCATTGATGTGTCCTCATACGATGCTGTCGTGATATGAAACAAGATCAACCCTACATGGATGCCTGATAAGCGGAACAAGAGGAGGGTGTTCCTGGAGCAGCTGGGAAAGGCACTTGTTACCCCACACATTCAAAGAATGGAGCGCATCCCTTGCACAGCAGCCTCTGCAGCGCTTGTGAAAGCTGTTCAGGGGGATGAAGTTTGTCCTGATCCACCTGAGGCTGCAGCTGTGGCAGGCAAGAGGAGGAGATGCCAATTCTGCCCTCCAAAGAAGGACTGTAAAACAAATACTATGTGCTGCACATGTGAGAAATACATCTGTAATGTCCATGCACACACATTTCAATACTGTCCTACATGTGCTAATTAGAGTTGATTGATTTGTGTTCATGTTTTTGTTTTGTATCTATTATTTTATTTTATTCTTATGTATTGTTGTTTTTTATACACCTTGTGGGTGGGGGCAATGGTTAAAAAAATGGGAGGAGACTAGTATTTTGTAGTTGAATTCCTCATTGTACAGTATATAACAATATATCATTATGTTGCCAAAAAAGTTCAAGACTTGTTTCCCTTATATAAAATATTTTTTTCAAAACTACTTTCTGCACATTTCTGCTACTTTCTTAGGCTATACAAGTGCTATCTCTTGCTAAAAAATGTATGTTACACCTATGCAGTACCTTGAGCAATAATAATAATAATAAATCTCTACTTTAGTAAAGAAAACAATTATGACAGGTGTGTTGTAATAAAAACGAGTGGTGTCCATTGATTAAATGCAGTCTTTCTGCATTGTGGAGAGGGAAAACCCAGATATACACACATTTTGTAATGAATGACAGGTTGTTTCTTCGTGCAAAATAGATTTGGGGTTAAAATTCAATTAAGCTGCTTTATTTTAGGGGCTTAGTGAAGTCAGGGCATTTTTTTACCCTTAGGACAAAGGAGGTATACATAATGTTAAGACTACACAAGGGTTAAGAGGTTATTAACATGTCCTTACTTGGGATTTCAACTCACTCTTGTTTCACAGTATCCCAATATTCCTGCTACACCACCATGTCTGTAGCAATGACTGATTTCACCTGTAGTACTATTCCTCCACTTTGTACTTCAAAGTAGATCTCAGCTTTATTATATTCATCATAGTGATGCAGGAGTAAGATTACGACAGAATATGCTCCACCAACGTTAGACAACTATACTGAAAACCCTAAAATCCTAACTGAAATTAGTACTAAATAGCAGCACTAAAATAGCAGTGCAGATGGTACTATTTTGCTAAGTGCGGAGATGTATTATAGGTAATGAATGTGTAGGGGACTTATGCAATTCTACAGACTTTGGTATTTTATTAGGATCCCCATTAACTGTTTAAAAAGTAGCAGCTCCTCTTCCTGGGGTCCACATGAAACATGACATAATACAGACCATTAATAGACAAGAATAGCTCAAGGACAGAACTAAATACTTTTTTTAAGGCACACAGCCTACATATCAATACATACACAGAAACTATCAAGGTCAAATAGGGGAGAGGCGTTGTGCCGTGAGGTGTTGCTTTATCTGTTTTTTTTAAACCAGGTTTGCTGTTTATTTGAGCAAAATGAGATGGAACGGAGTTTCGTGCAGTAATGGCTTTATATAATACTGTACGCTTTCTTGAATTTGTTCTGGATTTGGGGACTGTGAAAGGAACCCTGGTGGCATGTCTGGTGGGGTAAGTGTGTGTGTTAGAGCTGTGTGTAAGTTGACTATGCAAGCAATTTGGGATTTTCAACACATTGTTTCTTATAAAAAGTGATGCAGTCAGTCTCTCCTCAACTCTTAGCCAAGAGAGACTGGCATGCATAGTATTTATATCAGCCCTCTGATTACAATGAAGAGCAGGATGTGCTACTCTGTTCTGGGCCAGCTGCAGCTTAACTAGATCTTTCCTTGCAGCACTCGACCACACGACTGGACAATAATGAAGTAGAAAGATCGTCGTACCCCAAAGGTACGACGATCTCACAGAGGAGAAGGACAGGAGGCTGAGAGACACACACAGTATGGGAAAAGGGGAAGATGGGGAGGTTGGGGTATGTGTTGATGTCGATTCTGAAGGCTTCACTCATTCCCCCTCCCACTTCCCTTCACACCACATCCTTACTTCTATCCCTCCATCGCTCCTCCCTCTCCCTCTCTCACAGGAATCTTGGAATTCTCCCTTAGAGTAGTGCAGTAACCAGCCACTGGCAGTCCCTACAGTATATAGGAATGTAGGGGTTTCCCAGTCTCTCCAGTCTGTTCCTGGACAAAAATTAGCATTCTCAATCAACCATGATTTTGAGTCCAGGAATGGACATAATTTGCGCCTGGGAAACCTGCCCAGTCGCATACTTTAAAATTACCCTCACGTCCTGACTATGAATTAATTATGTAGTGGTTACCTGTTCCAGAACAGTAATTTACACGTCCCTGAATTCACAGTGTCTCCACTATCCTGAGATAAACTCTTTGTCTGTGCACGCTCATGCAGTTATGGACATATACTGTACACGCACGCAGACGCGCACATGCACAGAGGGGAGTTACCTTAGGTGACTGTTACTGTTTCAATGTTTGTCCTTCAACCATCACTTTAAACCATCAACAGGATAGAAATCCATAGCGCTCCTGGACTGTGTAGGGTTTGTTACCATGCCATTCCATCCCTCTCCTTGTCAACCCTTTAGGAAAAAGGGTCAGTCACAGAGCCACTAAAGGTTAGATTTCCTCTCTCATCCCCTTTCTGTCTCCGTAGAGATAAATAGACCTAATCATTAATGTATTTTGTATCGGATTTAATCAGATCCTGTGTATAATCACACAGTCACACTGTTTATTTTCTCTGTAGCAACTTAAGTGCTTCGCTTACTCTGATCACATTTTTGAATCAGGCAGTGGTGTGGCACACTGAGAAGAGGAAAGATGGGGACTTCAAACCCTGTTTGTTGATGTTTTACTAAGACGGAGGCAGGGGTCCATTACTAATAGCGGAGACAAATTAGTTCATTAGCGTTGCATATATTAGCGCTCAGTCTTGCTGTGTCTGTTTTCCTCTGTCCTCTGAGCTTATTATCTCCATGTTTTCAAGGAATGGAAACTCCAGAGGAGGAGAAAGAGAGTAGAATACTTTTATAGGTAGAGACCAGAGAAACATTTGACCTGTTTAACGGCAACTTCTTTTACATGCCCCCCGAAAGAATTACACCGTACGTTGGCCCTGCCAGGCATGCGTGAATGCTCTTTATCGAAAATGCTTTATGTTGTAAAAGTCTAGCTCAAAGGAGGGATCTAAACTCAGCAAAAAAAATGTCCTCTCACTGTCAACTGTGTTTATTTTTGCACTTTTTGACAGTCCTGTCTGGTCCAGTGACGGTGGGTTTGTGCCCATAGGCGACGTTGTTGCCGGTGATGTCTGGTGAGGACCTGCCTTACAACAGGCCTGCAAGCCCCCAGTCCAGCCTCTCTCAGCCTTTTGCGGACAGTCTGAGCACTGATGGAGGGATTGTGCGTTCCTGGTGTAACTCGGGCAGTTGTTGTTGCCATCCTGTACCTCTCCCGCAGGTGTGATGTTCGGATGTACCGATCCTGTACAGGTGTTATTACACGTAGTCTGCCACTGCGAGGACAGCTGTTCGTTCTGTCTCCCTGTAGCGCTGTCTTAGGCGTCTCACAGTGTGGACATGCAATTTATTGCCCTGGCCACATTTGCAGTCCTCATGCCTCCTTGCAGCATGCCTAAGGCACGTTCACGCAGGGACCCTGGGCATCTTTCTTTTGGTGTTTTTCAGAGTCAGTAGAAAAGCCTCTTTAGAGTTCTAAGTTTTCATAACTGTGACTTTAATTGCCTACCGTCTGTAAGCTGTTAGTGTCTTAACGACCGTTCCACAGGTGCTTGTTCATGAATTGTTTATGGTTCATTGAACAAGCATGGGAAACAGTGTTTAAACCCTTTACAATGAAGATCTGTGAAGTTATTTGGATTTTTATTAATTATCTTTGAATGACAGGGTCCTGAAAAAAGGACATTTTTTTTTGTTGCTGAGTTTATTTTCTCTCTGTTTGTATTGCAATGTGCTTCCATGTTGATAAGCCAACGAACTGTCTTTGTTTTGTCTGGGGGTCACCACCTGACCGAGTGCTGATGTGTGCATTGTATGGTTGGTGGGTTAGGTGATTTGGCCCATCTATAGGACTATCATCCATTTTTTAAAGCAGCTGTCTAACGTTAACTCTCTCTCAGTCTGTCCTTGTCCTCCTTCTTTAACTAAGGCTATCTCTCAGTCTCTTTCTCGCTAACTTACTATCTCTTTAACTCTCTCTCTCTCTCTCTCGCTCTCTTCCTTGAAGGCTTCATTTCTGTCTCTCTCTCTCTCTCAAAAACCATGACTCAGGCCTCCATTTCAACACAAAAACAGTTTCTTAATCTCCCTACCAAGTTCTTAGTTTGTAACTCTTTTCTCCCTCTCTATTTCTGTTTTTAACATGTCTGATTTCCTGGCAATTAACGCATTTTTACCGTCAATGTGATTTTATCATCTAAAAATAAAAAAAATCACTTTGAGCCCAGAACTCGTAACCGCTCGGAAAATTACATAGAGTGCCACAAAAAACAAAGAACACAGAATATCAAATAGACACGCTAGGCTAGACTTTGTTCTTGTTGTTTTTTTCTTATTTTATTTCTCCCCCTTTTATTTCTCCTTTACTTCATTGCTTTTATGCTTTTTTCTCTTCTCGAACATGTTTCTGGCTGTGTTTTAGTGGGTCTGACTGGAAGTTCTGGAACTGGTTGTGCTTGGATTTGAGTACCATTGTTCTGATGTGGCTCGGGCTGCCACAAGTGTGTGCATAATGTGCTAGCACATTCAGTGGTTTTGGTGAAAGTAAGTCTTTCTTGTCCAACCATATTTTCCCCATGACTCGTGTCATGAGTAAGACTTGACGGGCAGAGCTGTTTTGAATTTTGGTAAGCCCCCATGTGAGAGGATACATCACCGAGCCCAGAGGAACACCACGGCCTGTTGATTGTACACACAAGGGGTGTGGATGACTGTATGGATGCCAACTGGCCAGGTCATAGAGCTAATAGTCAGAAGGTAATGTAATGATCAGTGGGCTGGGTGGTCATTACTTTGTCTGGGATACAGATGTTTCCTTCGCTGGGAATTTGGCCTCCTTTTTTCTCTTATCCCACCTTTCTCTTCTTTTTTTCTTTCACTCGTTCAAACTTTCATTCTTTCCTCATCTCCCCAGATCTCAATCATTTTTATATTCTACTTCTTTTTTTAGCCTTATTTTTTCCCAATCTCTCTTCATTCCCTCTGTCTAGGGTTATTTATTTGTCAATTAAATTCCACTCACCGGTGCACCCGTAGGGATCTATTTGGAGAATGTACGGTATGTAGTCCTCCCTCTTGAAGAAGATGATAGTGAGCACTTGTCGGTTATCAGTGAAGTAAAAAAAAGCCTACACTATCTTTATGCAAAACCATAACTCCCTGTATAATCTTCTTATAGTCCAGGCGACATGTGAACATTTTGTTAACTTTTTCATAAAAGCATGAAACATCGGTACACTTTTACAGTTTAGTGTCCTGTACATTTTCAGAAAGGGAGCCATCGCAAAAACGCCTCTTATTTTTCTTTGCCCTAGCCGGACAATGTGTATTTTCCTCATACATTACCTGCTGAACCAAACATTATAACACAGATGTCTACACCATTGTTTTGATGGTCAACGATTACAATGGTGCCATGTACAACCTCAAAAATGCCATTTTGTGGCAGCCATTTTGTGGCAGCCATTTTGCTAATCTGTCATAGCGGGACAATGCATTTTCTTTCATATCTCGAACAAAAACAAATCATATCACATTTTTATTGTCACATGCACCGAATACAACGGGTGTAGACTTAACCGTGACATCCTTGCTTTTGAGCCCTTCCCAACATTGCAGAGTTAAAACATTATAATAAATAAAATAAAATGTAACACGAGGAATAATATACACAACAATGGAGCAATATACAGGGATTACCACTACCAGATCAATGTGCAGGGGTATGAGGTATTTGAGGTAGATATGTAAATGAAGGTAGGGTAAAGTGACTAGGCATCCAAATAGATAATAATGATAGTAAAATAAATAACAGAGCAGCAGCAGCATATAATGATTGTAAAAGTATGTGTGTGCGTATGTGTGTACGTGTGTTTGTGTTGTCGGTATGCTAGTGTGTGTTATGTGTGTGTACGTATGTAGTGTGAATGTGTGTGGGTTTTGTGTGAGAGTGTCACTGTAATGTGCATGTGTATATACACTGCTCAAAAAAATAAAGGGAACACTTAAACAACACAATGTAACTCCAAGTCAATCACACTTCTGTGAAATCAAACTGTCCACTTAGGAAGCAACACTGATTGACAATAAATTTCACATGCTGTTGTGCAAATGGAATAGACAAAAGGTGGAAATTATAGGCAATTAGCAAGACACCCCCAAWAAAGGAGTGRTTYKGYRRSYRSAGACCACTTCTCAGTTCCTATGCTTCCTGGCTGATGTTTTGGTCACTTTTGAATGCTGGCGGTGCTTTCACTCTAGTGGTAGCATGAGACGGAGTCTACAACCCACACAAGTGGCTCAGGTAGTGCAGCTCATCCAGGATGGCACATCAATGCGAGCTGTGGCAARAAGGTTTGCTGTGTCTGTCAGCGTAGTGTCCAGAGCATGGAGGCGCTACCAGGAGACAGGCCAGTACATCAGGAGACGTGGAGGAGGCCGTAGGAGGTCAACAACCCAGCAGCAGGACCGCTACCTCCGCCTTTGTGCAAGGAGGTGCACTGCCAGAGCCCTGCAAAATGACCTCCAGCAGGCCACAAATGTGCATGTATATATAGTATGTATATATAGTCTTGTGATTGTGCATAGGGTCAGTGCAGATAGTCTGTGTAACCATTAACAAGAAATTTGTGGAGTTGGTGAAAAATGAGTTTTAATGATTCCTACCTAAGTGTATGTAAACTTCCGACTTCAACTGTAACTATCTACTAACCCTAACCCTAACCCTAGCCCTAACCTTAATCTTAATGCTAACCCTAAACTTAACCTAGCCCTTAACCTAACCTTAGTCCTAACCTTAGTCCTTACCCCAACCCTTATTCTAAACCTAACCCTTACCGTAACCTTCGGAAAGCAGTTGCTTATCAACAGACAATTTGTTGATAGTATGACCATCTGTCGAGCGTCTACAGATGGAAAGTCCGGGTTATCCAAATAAAGTGTGACCTAAGACTCCATCCGTCTCATGTCGTTCTTGACAACACGCCAACCATCCAAACCATACAATAGAACTGATGTGACATTGCTGTTATATGGATGGGTATTTGTTTTGAGGCTGATCTGCTCAGACTCAGATGAGTTGGGCAAAAACACAATGTGAGGTTTTTAGTTTAGATATCTTCCAGCTGGGAGAACAGGCTCCACTGAATACCACCGGGTTAATATGATGTGGTTTTGGTCATGATCCAGTAAATGGTAATAAGGAAGAGGATCTGAGAGCATAGTAATTCTGAAGAAAATCTGAATAAAAAAAATGATGCTTTTATTTTTCTTCACAAAAATAGTGCACTGGGCCTTTTAATAGTCCTGTATTAGCGGATATATCTGTCTGCAGCGCCAGCGCGGGCAGCAACGTTAGTCCAGCATTTTATGATCGCTTCGAGGAATACAACACTGAGTCTTGCATGAATCCCCTGTTGTTCTGGAAGACTGTGTGATCTCGCTCCCCGTGGCACAGCAGCTGGCAGGTGTCTTCACAGACATTTTCAATCTCTCCTTGTCGCAGTCTGTAATCACAACATGTTTCAAGCTGACCACCATTGCCCCTGTTCCCAAGAACTCAAAGGTAACCTGTCTAAATGACTATCGTCCTGTAGCAGCCACATCTGTAATTATGAAGTGCTTTGAAAGGCTGAACATGACACACATCCACACCATCATCCCAGACACCCTGGAACCACTCCAATACGCATACTGCCCCAAAAGATCCGCAGATGTCGCAATCTCAATTGAACTTCACACTACCCTCTCGAACCTGGACAAGAGGGGAAATAACTTTGTGAGAATGCGGTTCATAGACTATAGCTCAGCTTTCAAAACCATAGTCCCCTCCAAGCTTATCACCAGACTGGGGACCCTTGGACTGAAAACCTCCCTCTGTAACTGGACTTCCTGGTGGGACGGCCCTAGGTGGTGAGGTTAGGCAACAACACCTCCACCATGCTGACCCTCAACACAGGGGTGGTAGGCCTTATCACCGATGGAGTTGAGACAGCCTACAGGGAGGAGATCAGAGACTTGGCAGTGTGGTGCCATAACAACAACCTCTCCCTCAACATCAGTAAGACCAAGGAGCTTATTGTGGACAACAGGAGAAAGAGGGGAGGGCACCCCCCCCCCCCCCCCCCCCCCCCACATTGACAGGGCTGTAGTGGAGTGGGTCGAGAGCTTATGGTTCATTGGCATCACCCCTTAACATGGACTTAACATGGTCCACACACACCCACACAGTCGTGAATAGGGCACGACAGCACCTCTTCCCACTCAGGAGGCTGAAAAGATTCGGCATGGGCCCCTCAGATCCTCAAAAAGTTTTACAGAGCATCAGAGAGCATCTTGACCGGCTGCATCACCGCTTGGTATGGCAAATGCACAACCCTCGACCGCAAAGTGCGGCAGAGTGTAGTGCGGACAGCCCAGTACATCCCTGGAGCCGAGCTCCAAGCCATCCAGGACCTCTATATCAACAGTGTCAGGGGAAGGCCCGAGAAATTGCCAAAGACTCCAGCCACCTAAGCCATAGACTGTTCACTTTGCTAACATCTGGCAAACGGTACCAGAGCATCGGCTCTCGGACCAACAGGTTCCGAGATAGCTTCTACCCCAAAGCCATAACACTCTTAAATAGCCATAAGACTGCTAAGTAACTATAGTTTTGGCAAGTCGGCTAGAACATCTACTTTGTGCATGACACAAGTAATTTTTCCAACAATTGATTACAGACAGATTATTTCACTTATAATTCACTGTATCACAATTCCAGTGGGTCAGAAGTTTACATACACTAAGTTGACTGTGCCTTTAAACATGGCTTTAGAAGCTTCTGATATGCTAATTGACATCATTTGAGTCAATTGGAGGTGTAACTGTGGATGTATTTCAAGGCCTACCTTCAAACTCAGTGCCTCTTTGCTTGACATCATGGGAAATCAAAAGAAATCAGCCAAGACCTCAGAAAAAAAAATCATCCTTAGGAGTAATTTCTAAATGCCTGAAGGTACCATGTTCATCTGTACAAACAATAGTACGCAAGTATAAACACCATGGGACAACGCAGCCGTCATACCGCTCAGGAAGGAGACGCGTTCTGTCTCCTAGAGATGAATGTACTTTGGTGCAAAAAGTGCACATCAATCCCAGAACAACAGCAAAGGACCTTGTGAAAATGCTGGAGGAAACAGGTACAAAAGTATCTATATCCACAGTAAAACGAGTCCTATATCAACCTAATCTGAAAGGCTGCTCAGCAAGGAAGAAGCCACTGCTACAAAACCACTATAAAAAACCCAGACTATGGTTTTCAACTGCATATGGGGACAAAGAGAGTAGTTTTTGGAGAAATGTCCTCTGGTCTGATGAAACAAAAATAGAACTGTTTGGCCATAATGACCATCGTTATGTTTGGAGGAAAAAGGGGGAGGTTTGCAAACTGAAGAACACGATCCCAATTGTGAAGCACGGGGCTGGCAGCATCATGTTGTGGGGGTGCTTTGCTGCAGGAGGGACTGGTGCACTGCACAAAATAGATGGCATCATGAGGATGGAAAATTATGTGGATATATTGAAGCAACATCTCAAGACATCAGTCAGGAAGTTAAAGCTTGGTCGCAAATGGGTCTTCCAAACGGACAATGACCCCAAGCGTACTTCCAAATTTGTGGCAAAATTGCTTAAGGACAACAAAGTCAAGGTATTGGAGTGGCCATCACAAAGCCCTGACCTCAATCCTATAGAAAATTTGTGGGCAGAACTGAAAAGCGTGTGCGAGCAAGGAGGCCTACAAACCTGACTCAGTTACACCAGCTCTGTCAGGAGCAATGGGCCAAAATTAACCAAATGTATTGTGGGAAGCTTAGGGAAGGCTACCCAAAACGTTTGACCCAAGTTAAACAATTTAAAGGCAATGCTACCAAATACTAATTGAGTGTATGTAGACTTCTGACCCACTGGGAATGTGATTAAATAAATTAAAGCTGAAATAAATAATTCTCTCTACTATTATTATGACATTTCACATTCTTAAAATAAAGTGGTGATCCTAACTGACCTAAAACAGGGAATTTTTACTTGGATTAAATGTCAGGAATTGTGAAAAACTGAGTTGAAATGTATTTGACTAAGGTGTATGTAAACTTCCGACTTCAACTGTAGTTGAAATGTTACTGATAGTCTGTGGAGCGGGGCTCTCCAACCCTGTTCCTTCCAGTAGGTTTTCCCTTCACCCTAATCTAGTGCAACTAGTAAGTAGCTGGTTGATCATTTGAATCAGGTTTGTTCACACTGGGGTTGGGGGGAAAACCTACAGGAGGGTAGCTCTCCTGGAACAGGGTTGGAGAGCACTGCTGTAGAACATCTACAGATGGACTATCTAAATAAAGTGTTACTGAGTCTTTCAGCAGTGGATGTCTGAATCTACTGCATCATCTGGCCAAACAAAATAGACAACAGTGAGCAGTACAAGAAGACTGTCACAGAACACATCAAGAAAAATTGTCTGATGTCATGGGCACATGTTCTGAATGCCCAGATATAGACTTATTGACGACTTATATCCCAATAGGGATGACGTGGATTGAGTAATTATATAGAATTTTCGATCTTTGTCCGCATATGTGGACAATTCTCAGGCTAGTGTCTTGTACACTCTGATCTACTATGACTCAGATGGTCATCCATGCCATGAACTTATTATGATTAGTCCGAAATGAACAACTGTCTGGTGGTCACATATACTCTGCTATACTTTGTTGTCTAAATTTACAACTTGTCACAGCTTGCACTCCAACCATCTGATCTGTGCAGCTAAGGTTTCTTCCATCTTTTCTTTATTTTTCCTTGCCATATAACTGCTGCTTGCTTTTTGGGGGTCAAGGCCGGGTTGTTGTCAAGCACCCTGTGACAATAGTTTTTGTGAAAAGCGTTATATAAATAACATTTGTGTTCATTGATTTTGATGTCATGCAAAATATAATGGATTTATGTTATATTGACTGCTAGTGCAACATAAAGGACAATTGTGAAGTGCTCAAAAAGGAAAAGGGTCTCTTCTGAAATACAGTATAAGTTAAGGAGTGGTGGGTGTCATTTGGGACCAGCATGCACTAGAGGTACATACCTGCCCATGAAAACACACCACGAAGTCCTGGAGTCCAGATAAATCAAATGCTCTTCCTGTGTTATGTGTATTTACACAGTGTCACACAGTATTCACTTTCACAACCAAGGGCAATAAGACAGCAGCAGACAACTGTATGGCTCTCTATGCCACAGACATGATATTCTATTATGTAGACATTGTCAGAAACTGCAATTTGATTGGATATCCTTCCATGACGGTCAACCATTATATAATCATCTGAACAGTTTAGGATGTTGTACATGGTACCATTGTAATTCTTGACCATCAAAACATCGGTGACATCCCCTTTTCTGTGTCATCATGTTTGGTTCAGCAGATCTGAACGAAAATACATTATCCTGCTATGGCGGAATAGAAAAATGTCCGCCACGGCCACCAGGAGGCTTTTTGCGATGGCTCCCTTTTTGAAAAAGTTCGGGACCCCAAACTGTAAAAGTTTCATGCTTTTCTGAAGAAGTTAACATATCACCAAAAATGTGGCACATATCCCCTGGACTATTAAAGAGAATCGAGGAGTCCGGTGGGTAAATAAACAATGTATGGTTTCGTGGGCCAGATTACCTTATTCTGCATTGGAAGTTCCTCTGGAACTCTTAGGAATTCTCCAGAATTCTATGGAATTCTTTCTCAGCTGGTGCTTCTGGTCTGGAGATTCCTTTCTGAAGGCTGTTGCAACACAAAGTTGCTCTGAGAGAACTCTCCCTATCTTTCTCTATGAATGATGACAGTCAGACAAGAGGCAGACAGAGATAGAGACCAAGAGTTGCAGAGGATATGAGAGGAGAAGTTGTGAAATGTTTCTTTTAAACATACCATATGGAGAAAACCCTGTATAATCCTTAGTGTATAATCCATCTCTTCCAAATGCAGGCTGTATGCTATTAATATTGACTTTGGGGGGACTGTTTGTCTATGATTAGAGCCAGAGTATGTATATATTCAATGTCAGTTTGTATGATATAGATGTAGCTGTAGACGTAGACTACACTGTGTACCGTCTGCTGTATGTATACAGTGGATCAGGCTGTATTTCCTGTATTATATGCAGCGACAGAGTCAAACCCAGACGATATAGGGCAGAGGGAAGCGTTGCCAGACATAGATAAAGAGAGACAGGCAGCCTTCAGCTTTGACGGTATTATTGTGGAATGCCAGTCATTGTGGTGAGGGTGACGTGAGATGTTTATAGAGGGAGATGAAAGGGAGGAGAGACGAAGGTTATAAGGGGGAGAGATTAAGGCTGGCGGGGAATATCTCTGGGTCAGGTGAGAGGGAGAAAGAGGATGACAGTAAAAGGGGGAGAAGGGGAAAGAGAGCGAGGAGGAAGAGAGTAGAGAGGAAAGAGAAGGGAGGTAGAGGGGAGATAATGGGGAGAGAAGGGGGAGAGAGAGGAGGAAAATAGAGAAGGGTGTGTGAGAGAGAAACTATAGGGGAAAACCCACATGGCAAAAACTCAATGTGATGACATTGAATCAATGTGGAAAACTAATTGGATTTGCAAAAAGTAATCAACGTAAGGGCATTTCGTATTTTTTTAACCTGATTTCACGTTGAATTCATATTAGTTGACTACTCAACCAAATGTAAATCAAAACTAGATGTTGAGCTGACGTCTTTGCCCAGTGGGAAAGGAGAGATGGGGGGTTAGAGAGTGGAGACGGAGAGGTGAAAGGAGGCAAGGTTTAGGCTAAGCTCGTGGATCCTCTGAGGATCTCTTTTTGTGATTTATTAGCAGCAGATGAGGCTGATATCCATTTGCACAGCCATACTCTTTACACTGAGCCAGCCAGTACTCTGCTTTACCGCTGCAGCCCCACAGCCTCTGCCAAAGCCCTTAAACACAGAACGTTACATTCCTCATGTCTCTGGCATCCAGCGCAACTGCAACAGGAGGGAAAAAGAGAGAAAGAAAGAAAGTGTGGGGGGGTGAGAAAGAGAAGGAGAGAGGAAAGCAGACAGAAAGAAGGGGCCGAGATAAAGCAATAGATCAAGAGAGAAAGAAAGGACAGATTGTGACAGACTGAATTTCACAGATCTATTTCAGTAGTCATCCTTTAAAATAACTTTCTCACACACACCTATATTATCAGAGTTAAAAGTGAGGGATCCTCTACATTTGTAGTAACCAAATCTATCTACTCTGGTGTCAATCAGAGATCCACCAAAGCTAGGAGATATCATGTGTTTGATACTCACCAAGTAAGTATCGACGCCTAGAAAAAATAAATGGCCCCATGTCTTCTGGGCCCTGTAGCAGCTCCCTATGGCTGTTATTAAGGTGTGTGTGTCTGTGTATGTATGTGTCTGTATGTCTGTGTG
Organism: Salvelinus sp. IW2-2015; assembly: GCF_002910315.2. Taxonomy (NCBI): domain Eukaryota; kingdom Metazoa; phylum Chordata; class Actinopteri; order Salmoniformes; family Salmonidae; genus Salvelinus; species Salvelinus sp. IW2-2015. The sequence goes on from NC_036866.1 coordinate 34,190,367, forward strand.
TGTGTGTGGACGTGTGTGGACGTGTTATGTTCTTGTGGGGCCCAAAAGTGGATTTAGGGTTAGTTTTTGGGTTAGGTTTAGGAGCTAGGGTTAGGCCTAAGGTTAGGTTTTTGGGTTAAGGTTAGGGTTAAGGTTAGGGTTAGGGTAAGAGTACAGGTTAGGGTTAGGTTTAGGGTTGGGGTTAAGGAAAATAAGATTTTGAATGGGAGCTGAAATTGTGGTGTCACCACAAGGTTAGCTGTACAAGACTGTGGGTTGTGTGTGTGTGTGTGTGTGTGTGTTGTGTGTGTGTGTGTGTGTGTGTGTGTGTGTGTGTGTGTGTGTGTGTGTGTGTGTGTGTGTGTGTGTGTGTGTGTTGTGTGTTGTGTGTGTGTGTGTGTGTGTGTTGTGTGTGTTGTGGTGTGTGTGTGTGTGGGTGTGTGAGGGAAGGGAAGGGGATGTGCAGCAAGGGGAAAGGAGAAGAGAGCAGAGGAGGGTAGATGAGTGGAAGGGAGGAGAGGAGAGGGGAAAGGAAGCCGTGAATGGAAGGAAGAGTTGCGTGACCGTGCCTTAATTATGCCTAATGGTGTATGTGGTAATGAGACGGTGGCTGTGAAAACACATTGCTGAGATCACCACCACAGGTGATATAATACAGTAGCCCCCTCTATAATACATGCACCCACCCACGCACGCACACACACGCGCAACACATCTTGAAGTAATCTGGAGTGAAGGCAGAGAACACACTGGGCAGTGTAGTTTCTGGACGTGGGTAGTAGTCAGTTTGGACTGTGGGTTGTTATAATGGGCTTGGAACATTATCTCTCTTTCTCTCCTCTCTCAAACCTTCTTTGTTTCCTATATATAGACCACACCCCACTTGTTCATAAATGTCAGAGCGGTTTAGGTGGTCCCTTTATCTCACTGAGTCGGGCTCTACCAATCCAAACAAGCTTTATGGTTTTCTTCACAAATCATTTTCTGTTATTTATGCATGCGAATGTCTGCACAGATAGCCTTAAGTTTTATTGTATTCTGAGGCGTAGTCGATATTATGGAGTTGAATGAAATGTACTATTCAATGTCAGTTCTTCTAACACATCCTCAATAGGAACCTTTTCCCATCCATAGACAATGGGGTCCGAATTTATTGACTCCCAAAAATTACTGTAAATAATACAAATACTGAGATATATTGTATGCAAAAAATATGATTGTTTTATACTCGTACAATTGCTCAGAGAAAGTCATAATATGTTTTCTCAAAAAGGTAGGCGTTAAAATGATTGGAACCCCTGTTTTCAGTACCCCAGCACCCTACACGTGCGAGGATAACAGCACTGAGCCTCTTTTCTAAAATGTTTTGTGAGTTGGAGAACACATTGGGAGGGATCTTAGACCATTCCTCCATACAGAATCCTTCCAGATCCTTGATATCCTTCCCCTTCACTTATGGACTGCCCTCTTCAATTCAAACCACACGTGTTCAATGGTGTTCAAGTCCGGGGACCCCATAGCCATTGCAAAATGTTGATTTTGTGGTCAATGAACCATTTCTTTGTAGATAGTGATGTGTGCTTAGGATTATTTTCTTGCTGGAAGATCCACTTGCGTGCAGAGGCAACCATTATCTTCACAATGTTAAATATTGAAAGGTATTGAAAATAAAAAAATGTACCCCTACCTTTTTGAATTATTACTATTAAATCTCTTTCTCTGAGCAACTGTAGAAAATAACATAATTTCCCCCCAAAAATGTGTATACAATATACACTACCTTTCAAAAGTTTGGGGTCACTTAGGAATGTCCTTGTATTTGAAACAAAAGCAACTTTTTTTGTCCATTAAAATAACATCAAATTGATCAGAAATACAGTGTAAACATTGTTAATGTTGTAAATTACTATTGTAGCTGGAAATAGCTGATTTTTAATGGAATATCTACATAGGCGTACAGAGGCCCATTATCAGCCACCATCACTCCTGTGTGCCAATGGCACGTGGTGTTAGCTAATCCAAGTTTATCATTTTTAAAGGCTAATTCATCTTTAGAAAACCATTTTGCAATTATGTTAGCACAGCTGAAAACTGTTGTGTTGATTAAAGAAGCAATAAAACTTGCCTTTAGACTAATTGAGTATCTGGAGCATCAGCATTTGTGGGTTTGATTACAGGCTAAAAATGACCAGAATCAAAAAACTTTCTTCTGAAACTCGTCAGTCTATTCTTTTTCTGAGAAATTAAGGCTATTCCATGCAAGAAATTGCCAAGAAACTGAAGATCTCGTACAACGCTATGTACTACTCCCTTCACAGAGCAGCGCAAACTGGCTCTAACCAGAATAGAAAGATGAGTGGGAGGCCCCGGTGCACAACTGAGCAAGAGGACAAGTACATTAGAGTGTCTAGTTTGAGAAAGACACCTCACAAGTCCTCAACTTCAGCTTCATTAAATAGTACCCGCAAAACACCAGTCTCAACGTCAACAGTCAAGAGGCGACTCCGGGACGCTGGCCTTCTAGGCAGAGTTGCAAAGAAAAAGCCATATCTCTGTCCAGTGTCTGTGTTCTTTTGACCATCTTAATCTTTTATTTTTATTGGCCAGTTTGAGATATGTCTTTTTGTCTCAGTATTTGAAATATTTATTTTTTACCATCAATTTTGCTCATCTTTATCAAGGGTTTCAATGAATTCGGACCCCATTGTATATCACAGGAATCCTCCCAAAGTATGTTTTCAATTCAGAATGTGTTTTGAAGTTAATCTTATGTGATTTCTGGTGTCATAGTGAATCCATGTTTTAAATCCAGAAATAGAACAGTATATTACGGATGTTTTTGATAGACTTTTGGTTGCTCTGTCCATTTGATGTACTATTTCAGTTCCTTGTGGTTTATAAGGCCCAGTCCATGTGTATGTTTTCTTCTCATAACATTTTAAGTAAGGGCTGATAGGTACGGTCTTTGCAGGTGTACTGTATCTACCTGCAGAAGAGGTAGAGAGAACGAAGTAGAGCACACCACTTGTTTAGGTTATTTTTATTTTGTTTTGGGTCAATTACAGTTTTACATGCAAGTTGATGTTTATTGGGATGATTCTTCTCCTGGAGGCAGAACTGGGCGATTTACCTAGATGGGCCAGCTGCAAAGGAAAATAATTCTATATTGTAAATATATGCTTTTTAGTCTTAATTTAAGGTCAGGGTTAAGCATTAGGATTAGCAGTGTGGTTAGGGTTAGGTTTAAAAACAGATTTTCTGACTTTGTGGCTGTGCCAGCTAGTGACCACTCTGCAGAGCTGCCTCCAGAACAAGGTTCATGATGAAAAATGCAAACTTGCGTTTGATTCATTTTACAGTTGCCACGGAGGTCAGGGTGCCTACAGGACTGAGCATTTAAGTGGGAACTTTTATAGAGACACACATTGTTGAGACCTTGGTAGCAGCAGCTCGTGAGCAAATCTGCTTTACGACCCACTAAAATGAGCTGTTTCCGATTGGTATTGTTCTACTTTATGGTAACAGATCATCATTAATACATCTAATGCCTCTCCCTCCTGATGGCGGTGTTGAACCTTAAAGCACCTATGTGTCTCATGAAGCCTATCTCTACTGTGGTAGTGTCGAGTACAAACAGCATCCCAAATTGCACCCTATTCCATTTATAGTGCACTACTTTTGACCAGGGCCCATGGGTCTGTTGTGCACTATATAGGACATAGGGTTCCATTTTTGACGCATCCAGTGAGTATAAGGACTGGGACCATAGGGAATGCTGTGTGTTAGCTAGCTTCAACCTTCCTCTTTCTTTCATGAGGTAGCCATGACTGACATACTTTTCCAGCCACACACAGGCTTTTGATACAGTACTGCAGTAAGGAGGGACTCCAGAGACGTGGAACTCTATAATCGGAACATTGTGTATTAGATTCACATAAAACAATAGCAGTTGGAACCCTCAAAGGGGGAGTTAGTTCTCCTCTAATGGATACCGTTGGACGCGGGACAGAGCACAGCTGGGAGGGGTTTAAAAATGGGCATTGAAGAATATGGCCTCACACTTTCGCTCCAAAGGTTTGTGCTTAACTGTGCTTTGGAAAAATGGGGCAAATATTTTGTGACAAATTAGTGCGGGTTCAGAAGTGTCTCTGTTTTTGTTAAACTAGTTGGAAACTAGCACGGTCTCTTAACCTTATTTGGTTTAACAAGATATATTATCATTGTTAAAATATGGCCAAGTCCCTCTATGAGAGTTTAAAAGTGAAATGCCTAGGACTTTTTGCTTTCAATAAAGGTTCTAATTGCAGGCCATTACTCTGGAGTTCTCTTTGCTAAAGTCTTATTGGTACATTTTGAAGAATTTTAACCATTATCCCAGAGCCATAACTCTGAGTCTGTTAACTTTTAAAATGTACTAGCGTCCAACTCTGAACGACTCTGCTTTGCGAGGGGGGAATGGTGTGTGACCACAAAAGATCTGTGAGTTCTCGTAGTGTCTGTAGTTTGATCATTGTCTTCAGACAGCCACAGGCTCAAAAATAATCTCTCTCACGCTCTCTTTTATACTCACCCATGCATGCATGCACCATGCACGCACATGCACATGCGCGCAGATACACACACACACACAGTTCTGCGATCACAACAAAGTAATTCGCTAAATCAACAATTCCTTGCATATTATGCGAGGGCTAGCAAATTTGACCAATCACTGCACAATTTCCGCATAAAACAGTCAAATCATTGCAATTTAATTAAATAAAACTGAACCATCAACGCAGTACAAAAAGAGGGTTCGCAGTTTCAACCAATCACTGGACATTTACCAGAAATAGAGTAGAATATAGAGCGAGGTGGAACGGAGGGTTGAAAAGGAGGTCTTTGTTAGCTTTGGCTGGAAAAAAAATATATACAAAAATACAAGGAGTGATTCCGGAATCACTGTGTGCAGATTCCCAGCAGTATGTGGTGTCAAGACCTGTTACGCACCATACAGTACCTGCCTGTATATACACACATACACACACTCACACTCACACACACAGACACGGTCGTAAAAGCTGTCGTGGAGCTGGCATAGAGCCGCAAGGATGTCTTATGCATCCAAGGGGATCTGGAGACCCCGGCCTAGTGCTGGGAATGGAGGAAACACACAGAGGGAGTGAGGGAAGAGGGAGGAGGCTAGGTGTGAGAGAAGTGTGTATGCTTGTTAGTGATGGAGGAAAACATTTCTACATTAGAGTATCGCAATATCATTTTTGAAGATATAACTGCAAGTATCGATTCTCAAAAAATTTAATATATTGATATTTTTTATAGGTATTTAACGTTAGGTAGCGCTAGTCGGCTGTATTTAACGTTAGGTAGCGCTAGTCGGCTGTACCTGCGCCAAAGCTCCAGTATTTCTCTAGCTTGTTCTTCATCTTCTTTTTAAATGGTGAACCAACATGTTTTACAAACGTTTATTTAATGACTGATCAAAACGTGTTCATTGCTTTCTATCTTGTCCCTCTGCAGCAGGCATGGTGTTTGGAACATCGAATTGCAATAACATTGCAGTATCAAATTGCAATACATTATCAACAAGGCAGGTCTAAAAGGCTATAGTTTTGTTGCACCTGAACTACTGTTCAGTCGTGTGGTCAGGTGCCACAAAGAGGGACCTCGGAAAATTACCATCGGCTCAGAACAGGGCAGCACAGCTGGCCCTTAAATGTACACGGAGAGCGAACATTATTAATAATATAAATCTCTCATGGCTCAAAGTGGAGGAGAGATTGACTTCATCACTACTTGTTTTTGTAAGTGTTGACATGCTGAATGCACCACGGTGTCTGTCTAAACTACAAGCACACAGCTTGGGTTACCAACATTAAAATAACGGTTGACATATTTTCATTAAAAAAAGTATTTTAATGAATTTATTCATACTATTTCATCCTTCCACAAGAAATAATCCCGACACAAATCTAGGGTTGCTCCCTGTAAAGGTTTTCTTCCTGGGGTGAAGGAGAGGACCAAAATGCAGCGTAGCCAGTGCTCAACATGTTTAATTATAAGAACAAGTGAACACTACAAACAACTTACAAAATAACAAACGTGCAAAACCGATACAGACCTATCTGGTGCAGAACACAGAGACAGGTAACAACCACCCACAACGAACACAGTGAAACAACCTACCTAAATTTGTAAGTCGCTCTGGATAAGAGCGTCTGCTAAATGACTTAAATGTAAATGTAAATGTAAATATGACTCTTAATTAGAGGAACGCAAAACACCTGCCTCTAATTAAGAGCCATACCAGGCAACCCTAAACCAACATAGAAACACACAACATAGAATGCCCACCCAAAACTCACGCCCTGACCATCACACACATACAAAACAACAGAAAACAGGTCAGGAACGTGACACTCCCAAGCCGGCTGGTCGTTCTATCGGACCCAGTTGTTCAGTCTTTTTGTTCTGTATTAATGGACATGACCCAGTCGTTCGTTCTAAATGTTTCATTACCATACTGGCTGGCAATGTACTTATCCCTTGCTTGCTAGCTAGCCAACGCCGGCTAACATACAGTCACGTCAAACAGTGCAGCCAGAATAACAACAAACTGGCTGCATTTGCAGTTGAGACGCGATTTCGCCTGGCATAGAAAATGTGCTCTCTTGTCAGGACACTGTGGTTCAGAGGAGCCAGCAACATAGCTAACACAATCCTTTCAAACTGAAGCGGGAAAGACTGCAAATTAGCTGCACTTCGTTTCGATTAAACTTTTTTCAATTTACATTTTATGGTATATATGCATAAAATTGATGCCAGCTGATTCATGATTTAGACTGGCTGAGAAACGCCGCCTGCCTGTCTGTCTGTCTCATTCCGACACGTTCATTACTATGGGACAGCTGGAGATCCAATTTAAATATTGAAACAATGTTGCAAATGTCAGAGAGACAAACAGCAACGTTTATACAAATCTCAATTGTTGAAAACTAAATGTTAGTGTAAAAGAAATGAGATAATATCAAGATGCTTTTTATAGTTGAGATCAAAGAAATAAATTGCCTGGCTGGGCTGATGGAACAGAGTAAATAGGCATTTTAACATCATAGATTTAGCCGTTGGTAACTTGTGGAATAGACACCGGCTGGAATGCAGTTTTAATCAATCAGCATTCAAGATTAGACCCACCTGTTGTATAAACACATAAGTCATGCTGTCAGGACCCGGTTACGAACTCGGGTCTCCGGTGTGAGAAACAGTCACTTAGCAAACTGAGCCACTAATAGTCGGCAGAACCCAGAAGATGAGGCAGACACAGCAGTACTTGAGACTGAGTTTTAATAAAGTAAAAAGGAAAGTTCTTCGGGCAAAAGTTCTTTAGCAGCTTGTGTGGGTGGAATAAACACACAACACCCTTCCCTGCTCTGCCACGGGCCTATCGTCCTTTGACTGATCCCTGGGGTATCAGCCCCCGCTCTTCCCAGAGCAGGAGGAAGAGGTTGGTGTACCTTCTGCCCAGATGTTTGTCCGCCGCTGTTGTCATTCCTGGAGGAGAGTCCGGTCGGCCCTTCTCAAGACCCCCTCCAGGTATCAACAACAAGCGGATTGTCATCAGACCCCGGCTCACCGGTATCGTCTCAGGCAGAAGGTATGGCTTTCCACCCGGGATCTGCCCTCCGGGTGGAATCCCGCAAACTCTTCTCCCAGTTTATTGGCCCCATCTCTAAAATTATTAGGCCCTCTGCTGTTCGTCTTCTGTTGCCCCGTACTCTTCATATACACCCCACCTTTCATTTGTCCCGAGTTAAACCCGTGTCTCACAGCCCTTTGTCTTCTGTTTCCAGGACCACCCCTCCTCCCCGTGTCGTCGATGGCCATCTGGCGTACATGGTGAGACGCCTCCTGAGTGTTTCACCACGGGACAGGGGTTTCCATTACCTGGTTGATTGGGATGGTTATGGCCCGGAAGAGAGGTGCTGGGTCCCCGCTAGAGACATCCTGGACCCAGCCCTCATTGCCGCCGCGACCCCTGTCAACCAGGTATGCACACCRRGGGGGGGGGGGGGGGGGGGTACTACTATCTGTTTCACCTGTCTTTGTGATTGTCTCCACCCCCACCCCCCAGGAGTCGCCCATCTTCCCCATTATCCCGTGTGTATTTCTCTGTTTGTCTGTTGCCAGTTCGTCTTGTTTGTCAAGTCAAACAGCGTTATTTGTATCAGCTCCTGCTTTTCCCCGGTCTCTTTTTTCTCGTCCTCCTGGTTTTGACCCTTGCCTGTCCTGACCCTGAGCCCACCCGCCTGACCACTCTGCCTGCCCCTGACTCTGAGCCTGCCTGCCTGCCGTCCTGTACCTTTGCCCTGTCTCTGGATTATCGACCTCTGCCTGACCTGACCCTGAGCCTGCCTGCCGTCCTGTACCTTTTCCCTGTTGCTGTAATAAACATTGTTACTTCAACACGGTCTGCATCTGGGTCTTACCTTATCCTGATAGTAATAGTAATATTTCAGTTTTTTATTTTTAATACATTTGCAAACATTTCTAAAAACCTGTTTTTGCTTTGACATTATGGGGTATTGTGTGTAGATTGATGAGGAATTAAAACATTTTAGAATAAGGCTGTAATGTAAGAAAATGTGGAAAAGGTCAAGAGGTCTGAAAACTTTCCGAATGCACTGTGCTACTTGCATTGTGTTCACCAAGTGTAACCCCACTGAGTTGCCCTGAGGGAGATATGTAGAGTGTATGGATATCAGCGCTGGAAACAAAGTCCAACCCATATTTCTACGGTACAACCATATCATCTAAGGACAACAGATTGACGAGAGTCAGACAGTCAGGAGGTGAATTGGATCAGTCAATATGGACATTGAAAAATCAGTATTACTCGACTGTTCAGTACATCATTTTATTTGTAAAGCATTTTGTCTGGTTTAAACCGGATGATTAACAGAGAGTGTGTTCTGAAGCGTAGTGTGTTGGAAAGGAGAGTAAATATGACCTGAGTGATGATGGAACTCTGGTAAGGATGGCTGCAGGACATCTGTGGAGAGAGAGTATTAATGGGGGAATATGTTTTGTAAATAACTCACATTGTTGTGTGTTTGTGTGTCTATGCACACATGTAGGCACGCCTGTGTGTAGGTATTTGTGTGTGTTTAAGTATGTGGTCTACACATGTGTTTGTGGGCTATGCATGTGTGTGTAGGCAGCCTAGTCACGCATGTCTGTGTATACACATACTGTACAGTGGAGGAATTCTGTGTTGGACAGGTAGGGGAGAGAGAGGGCCTATAGGGCCTCTGCCCTGCAGACAGGTGGACAGGTAGGAACAGAGAGCTTATTGTCACAGGCTTAATCAGCCAGGCAGGTGTACCGCTCACCTCGCCCCAGCTCAGCCCAGCATAGCTCCACCATAGCTGCACGCTGGCTCACTGACTCTCTATGGCCCTCTGGCTTTCTGTCTTTGGTTCCCTGATTCCTCTCAGTCACATTTTCTCCTCACCTGTTCTCTTTTCTTCCATTCCATTCGTTTACTGTAGCTCAGTGTGACTGTAGTCAGCTCAGATGATTTGATTAGTGAGTGGCATTTCAAAAAGGTTTAAAAAAGAAAACATTTGTTACACAATGTCATGAGACCACTTGAAATAGAAAGTGTGAATCATGGAGACATACAGGAAATAGTTGAACCATTGACATATCATCTTAATGATTTACGGCTGCAAGATTGCAGACAAGGACAGATAATCTCAGTAAGATAAAAAGTAAATGAGAAGAAAAGAAAATGAGATAGAGTGTAAGTAATAAGGCAAATGGGAAGGAAAGAGAATGAGAGCGGATGAAAGAGAAGAAAAATAGATTGAGAAAGAAAAAGAGAAGAAACAAACAAAGAGTAGGCGACAGGGAGAGAGCAGTACAATGTGATGTAATTTGGTTAGCATGTTTGCCCAGGGCCTTCTCTGTTGGCCAGGCCAGAGCCAGGGTATACAGCCAGGGCCCAAGTTCATAAATCTGTCAGCAGGTGGGCTGTGCCGCAGTGGGCGGACTTGTCTCCCCTGTTCTGCCCCCCGGCTGGGCTGGACCTGATCCAAACCCTCATGTCCTGGAGCAACTCCATGGCCCTCAATCTGCCCCCTGCCTGCCGGACGTAGCCCTGGCACTATGCCCACACTGCCATACACTCAGACTGTAGCCCTGGCACTATGCCCACACTGCCATACACTCAGACTGTAGCCCTGGCACGATGCCCTCCCTTCCATACGCTTATACTTAAGCGGTGTAGGCTTTCCCACTGAACTCTTAGGATTTATCTGTGCTCTTTGTCTTTCTTTGTCTCTCTCTATCTGTCTTTGTCTGTAGTAAGTGCTCTGTTGTTATCCCCTTCCCCTCTCCCTGTAGCTCATCTGCAGCACAGACTCATAAAGAGAGAGAGCGATCTGATCAAGCTATTCCATAGCGACGATGGTTCACTGAAACACACACTGTTTTCTCCAAAGTTCACCTCAATGGTACTGTTCAGCGCTGTCTCTGGTCACCCAGTCCTAGAGCATGCAGTCTGTGGTCCAAGTACTTTGGGGTCTAAATTTGGGGACCGTTTAAAACTGGTCACTGTTTGGCCCTTGTTTAATCTGCGGTGTGGACTATTGCTGTCTAAGTGGTCGGCCTGTGGTTCCCCTGTGGTCAAGTTCATTGTGTTCCTGTGGTTCCCAGACCTTGGTCATCACAGAATGGGGCCTTGATAATGTTGCTATTGTTCTGCTGCACCATGCTTCTGCACTTATGTTCCAGGAGCTGTGTGTTCCAGGAGAGAGATTTCATACAGCAATTTGCATTTGGTTTACTATGATGCCCTGAGGGACCGCAGTTTTGCCTTCAAAGCCTGCCCGAAGCAGCACTTTGTAAACAGATACCGAAGACACAGGGCTCATTTGCACCAAATAAAGCGGCTTGTGCAGTAAAGTACCTCTGACAGAAGACAGCTCTTCAACTGGCTATGAAACCGACGAACGCCAGGCAGGCAGCACTCAACTTGTTCACTCTGCTAGCGCATGAGCGCACACGCACACACACACACACACACACACACACACACACACACACACACACACACACACACACACTCTGCTATACCCCCTGATTGGACCCGTAATGATGAATTGATGACTCAAATCACTTTATGCGCTGTTTCCACAGTATCTGGCCCTAATGTTGGGCCCTGTTCCAGAAGAGGGGAGTACTGTAACTGTGGGCCTGATACATACGCACACACACGCACAAACACACCAATATTTGCTGATGTTGGAAAGCTGATCATCTCTCCATTCCAGCCATTGGTTTCCCGCTATCCTTTCTGCGGTCCAACATCCTGGACACTTACCGCACTTAACTCTCCCTTGTTTTCCCCTTGTCTCCCCTTTGTGGAGCAAAGTGCTTTCTACATTACTATCGGTATTATATTGCTATTTATTTCCACACAATGTAAATTTAGCCCCTGTTTAGATCCTCTGCTGTGAAACACCTTCTCAGATTCTCCTACTGTACACACTGTTCCCTATTCCCTATATAGTGCACTACTTTTGATCAGAGCCCTATGGGCCCTGGTCAAAAGTAGTGCACTACATAGGGAATAGTTTGTCATTTGGAACACAACCACACCACACTTTTGGTGTGGAGTGTGTGTCTGGAAAAGCCATTGGCGGAGTGAAGCCATAGAAAGAACCACTTAATTAACAGCCTGATGCTCAGTGTGTTCTCCCTTCTCTGTTCTGGCTCAGATAGAGTTGACGGTGGAAATCCTTACAACCGCAACACCCATGCAGAGAGAATTGTGTGTTTGTGTGTGTGATCAAATACAGTTGTATTTTATCCGTCAAATACACAGTTAGAGCAGGTATAAAAGGTGCAGAGAAATGGAATGTGCTAGATCCTCAACAATGTAGTACATTAATCAATATAATAATAATAAAATAATCAAGTCAAAAATAACAAGTAATAGAAGAGGTCTTATGCATAGTAATAATTGACTGTATTGCCATCAGGCAAAATGTTTCTAAATGCCAACTTGATATAAATATAAATATGCCTTCTTGTTCTTTGCAGACCCAGATCTCCCCATTGCTTCCTTTTCTTCGGAAATCTTCGGCCTGGCAGGTTGATGCTGCGGCCTGGTAGGGTTGGAATGTTGCTGGCACCCAGGCAGGGCAGGGTTGGTGCTGGAGCCTGGTAGGGTTGGAATGTTGCTGGCGCCCAGGCAGGGCAGGGTTGGTGCAGGGGCCTGGCAGGGTCGGAATGTTGCTGGCGCCCAGGCAGGGCAGGGTTGGTGCTGGGGCCTGGTAGGGTTGGAATGTTGCTGGCGCCCAGGGCAGGGCAGGGTTGGTGCAGGGGCCTGGAGGGTTGGAATGTTGCTGGCGGCCCAGGCAGGGCAGGGTTGGTGCTGGCGGCTGGTAGGGTTGGAATTGTTGCTGGCGCCCAGGCAGGGCAGGGTTGGTGCTGGGGCCTGGTAGGGTTTGGAATGTTGCTGGCGCCCAGGCAGGGCAGGGTTGGTGCTGGGGCCTGGTAGGGTTGGGTTCTGGAAGTTGGGGCGATCTGTAAACGTACGATGGCGCAAACTCGGTTTCCAGAAATAACTCAGCAAAAAATGAAACGTTGAAAATGAAAATGAAACTTTTTCGGACCCTGTCTTTCAAAGATCATTCGTTAAAATCCAAAGAACTTCACAGATCTTCATTGTAAGGGTCTAAACACTGTTTCCCATGCTTGTTCAATGAACCATAAACAATTAATGAACATGCACCTTTTGGAACAGTCGTTAAGATACTAACAGCTTCCAGACGGTAGGCAAATATGGTCACAGTTATGAAAACGTAGGACACTGAGAGGCCTTTCTACTGACTCTGAAAAACACCAAAATAAAGAGCAGGGTCCCTGCTCATCTGCGTGAACGTGCCTTAGGCATTCTGCAAGGAGGCAGAGGACTGTAGATGTGGTCAGGGCAAATAAATTGCAATGTCCGTACTGTGAGACGCCTAACACAGCCTACAGGAAGACAGAATGGACAGCTGATCGTCCTCGCAGTGGCAGACCACGTGCAACAAACACCTGCACAGGATCGGTACATCTGAATATCACCCCTGCGGGAACAGGTACAGGATGGCAACAACAACTGCCCGAGTTACACCAGGTGCACAATCCCTCCAAGGGGGGGGACTGTCCGAAGCTGAGAGAGGCTGGACTGAGGGCTTGTAGGCCTGTTGTAAGGCAGGTCCTCACCAGACATCACCGGCAACAACGTCGCCTATGGGCACAAACCCACCGCCGCTGGACCAGACAGGACTGGCAAAAAGTGCTCTTTACTGACGAGTCACGGTTTTGTCTCACATGGGGTGATGGTCGGATTCGCATTCATCATCGAAGGAATGAGCGTTACACCGAGGCCTGTACTCTGGAGCGGGATCGATATGGAGGTGGAGGGTTCGTCATGGTCTGGGGCGGTGTGTCACAATATCATCGGACTGAGCTTGTTGTCATTGCAGGCAATTTCAATGCTGTGAGTTACAGGGAAGACATCCTCCTCCGTCATGTGGTACACTTCCTGTAGGCTCATCCTGACATGACCCTCCAACATGACAATGCCACCAGCCATGCTGCTCGTTCTGTGCGTGATTTCCTGCAAGACAGGAATGTCAGTGTTCTGCCATGGCCAGTGAAGAGCTCGGATCTCAATCCCATTGAGCACGTCTGGGACCTGTTGGATCGGAGGGTGAGGACTAGGGCCCTTCCCCCCAGAAATGTCCGGGAACTTGCAGGTGCCTTGGTGGAAGAGTGGGGTAACATCTTACAGCAAAAACTGGCAAATGTGGTGCAGTCCATGAGGAGGAGATGCATCGCAGTACTTAATGCAGCTGGTGGCCACACCAGATACTGACAGTTACTTTTGATTTTGACCCCCCTTTGTTCAGGGTCACATTATTCCATTTCTGTTAGTCACATGTCTGTGGAACTTGCTTAGTTTATGTCTCAGTTGTTGAATCTTGTTATGTTCATACAAATATTTACACGTGTTAAGTTTGCTGAAAATAAACGCAGTTGACAGTGAGAGGACGTTTCTTTTTTTGCTGAGTTTACATCCCTGTTGTAAGGTTGTACCCCAGCCACCCTGAAGCCAGCCTGAATATTCAAGGGTTGCAGCCAGAGGATAGGCAATTGCCACAATCCCAGGAATGTCATAAATTGACATTGTCTTCCTGGGATTGTTCCTCATCCAGGCATCACACACGGTGTTGATGTGCCTTTTTAGCCACCTGTAGACAGACCTGTCTAAGGGTTGAAGCCGATGAGAGCAATGGGGTGGGAATGACAGCATAATTATGCCATTTTATTTGGCATAATTGAGTCCATCAATGGACAGATGAGACTCGTGGTTTTGTCCAAAAGGAGTAGACAGGGCTTCTCCTTTGAGCACCTTGTATGCTTGACGAAATGTTTCAGGAAGTCAACAAAGTGCGCATCTTTCATCCACCCAGAGGGACTTGCCCCTCCTTTGCCGCCAGGTGGCCTGTTGATCAGGAAATGATCGCGGAAGTTGCCACGTGGGAATATAAAATACGGAGGTATACTATTCCCTGTGGCTGAGACAGCACAAGCCAGCGTGACGAGGGTTCCCCTTTCAGCGAAGGTCAGTGACCCTACTTGTTTGAATCCACGTCTGCCCACCACTTTGTCAAATCAAATCACATTTTATTTGTCACGTACACATGGTTAGCGAAATGCTTGTCAGGTTTATGTACAGTGGTCACCCCAGTTTTATCGACATTCCATATGTCTCCCGGTCCAAATTGATATCTCTGTAGCACTTCTTCTACATTGTCGAAGAAAGCATGAACATTTTCTCTGTTGAAGCTATTTGCCCTGGCAAGGCTAGTTGCCTCTGGCTTTCTCAGCGACAGCGTTGGGTGCCGCTTTAAGAAGTCTGTAAACCACTCCGAGCTGGCCTTTTCTTTTTCTGCCCACATTGGCGCAAACTTCAGCTGGTGTGGCACAGCAAACTGGTAGGCGAGTATTCTGACCTCACTTGGCGACAGACCAAAATAAATGTCAGGTGACCAAGTAATATACTGAACAAGCTGCATCTCCATATCAGGTGAAAAAACCTGCTGTGGCTTTGTATAGCCAACCACTGTTGTTGGCATGGCTGACTTTCAACTTCTTCTCTGGTAACCTTTTAACAATACAGTAATTTATGTCAAAATCCTTTGCTGTACTCCTGATTGATTTGTTCTGCAATTTCACCTGCCTTACTGCCTTTAACAATTTGCCAGCTGGTGTGCTGCCATTCTCTCTCTTTCTTTCATAATTTCTAACCATCTTTCTTTCCTTCCTTCCTTCCTTCCTTCCTTCCTTCCTTCCTTCCTTCCTTCCTTCCTTCCTTCCTTCCTTCCTTCCTTCCTTCCTTCCTTCCTTCCTTCCTTCCTTCCTTCCTTCCTTCCTTCCTTCCTTCCTTCCTTCCTTCCTTCCTTCCTTCAAAAATAAATTTCCTCATTGCAATTACATATTCATTACAGGCTTATTACGCCCACCTCCCTGTCTACTATTCTTGTTGCCACAATGCAGTTCATAACACCACACTAAATACTGTCTCATTCAGTAGGCATATAGTGTGTTAGTAGACACACACACACGCCAGAGCCTGTCTTGTGTAGTCCAGGGATATGTCTGCTGCTCTTAACTATACATATATATAATAATCCATTTACAGTAACATTTAATACTATTATCAGAGCTGATTACACAATATCACAATGTTTTTTGAGCATGTCCTATGTGTCTATGTATACTAGGGCAAGTTGTCACATGTGAAGACTTGCCCCAAGGTCATTGAGACAACTTGCCCCAAACTAACATGTGTACTAATGTTGGCTAAATGTCAAGGTTAGCTCATCATAGGACTGTAGTTAAAGTATCAAAAGACACATTATTGTCTCCTCTACTCAGTGCAAAATTATACCTAAGAAAGTTTTATTGCATAAAATGTAAAGTGACAATTTTTTACTTTTGAAGGGGAAAATAAGAAACTTGTGCTCACCTCAGATTAGAGTGACTTTGACCACATGTGAACAGGAAGTTGACCATAGAACATGTAGTCACACAAAGTAGCTATTTGATTTTTGAGATATCCGCCTCTTGTGTTGGAGGTATGAACAGTTTGACAACTTACCTCGCTCTACCCTACTTATGGTTTATACACGAGGCCCCTGTTCTTGTTCAGTCCTATGAGTCATACCACCTTTAACAGGTATGTAATTGCAATGTGCAACATTCCTTCCTGCCTTCCTGTGGACTTGTGCCAAATAAATACCTCAGAGCTGAAAAAATAATATTCTGAACATGGCTTTTCCCAGTTTTTCAGCCATTGTGAAAATTGGAGAGGATAATATTGTGGCGCTATGCCACCCTGATCACAAAATGAAAAGATAATACTAGGGGAGCTGTACTGTCTGTACTCTCTCACATATCTTATCAACAGTATGTACAGGTAACTACCAAAATAAAGCAATAGCTTCTAAAAGTGTCTGGAACTCTATTGGAGGGATGCAACACCATTCTTCCACGAAAAGTTCCATCATTTGGTGTTTTGTTGATGGTGGTGGAAAATGCTGTCTCAGGTGCCGCTCCAGAATCTCCCATAAGTGTTCATTCGGGTTGCAATCTGGTGACTGACAAACACACACCCTTTAAACCCCCTATTCTCCTTTCAGACTCCTCTTTCAAAGTCACAGAGATCTCTTCTTCTAGCCATGGTAGCCAAAAAGTAATGGTCAACTCGGCATTTGTATACATTACCCTAAACATGATGGGATGTTAGTTGCTTAATTATGCGTCGCATTAATGCATCGCAGTGCTAGCGCAGATCCTGGTTCGAGTCCAGGCTCATCTACACCATTCTAACCTGTAGATTATTGGCACCCTACGTGGAGTTCTCAGAATCAGGGGCTTGCTGCTGCAACTATTGTTTTGACATCAGGGTTGCTTATTTGTGCCGTGAACATAGAGAATCTCTGTATTAATGTAAACCAGGATCTTGACATGACTCCACCACCACCCCCCCCCCCTCCACCCTGCCTTAACCCATTCTCAAATCAAATTCAATCGTCACATGCTTCGTAACAACAGGTGTGAACCAACAATGCAGAGAGAAAGAAAATAGAGAAATAATAGAAAAGTAAAACTCATAATAATAAAAGTAATAATAGATACACAATGAGTAACGATAACTTGGCTATATACAAAGGGTACCAGAACAGTCCATTATTAAGTTTCCCCCCAGCAACCTTTCTTTACATTCCACTCTACTGTTATTACTACAAATACTACTTTGCAATACTGTATATTATTTTGTTATACCTGATATTTGACCCAACCAACCTACAGTTTCCATAGTTAAGAGGGCCTACCCAACATTGCACCTTCCTGCAGTCTTCCCTGCTAAACCACCACCAACCAAGACTCTTCCATACGTCTCATTTAGTACCTTACTACTGCAGTGGTCCTGTGTGGCTCGTGGGTTTGGTTCCTGCTGGGGTCACACATACTAAAATGTATACCCTCACTATTGTAAATCACTTTGGATTAAATGGCATACTGTATATTTTTATATATTATATACAGTGCTCCTTGTCTGCCAGGTTTAGTGAGATAGGGAACATCCTGCGCCTTGAGGGAATCTTATTTGAGTCAGAAAAGGATGTTAATATGATAGGGAAGATATACAAAACCTTGCAGAGAGCATATCCAAATGTCAATCTCTTAGAAAAAAATATAAACTATTGGAACCAAGACTTAAAAAGAACTGATGGCACAAGATGGATGAAAGTTGGAGCATAACTAACAAAATTACAGTTAACGACATTGTACGCTTAACCCAGTATAAACTATTGAATATAATTTATTATACAAGTTCTACAGCACAACAGAAGAGTCATGTCTCAAGTGTAAAACTAATAATGACTCAATAATCCATGCTTTCTGGGAATGTCATGCGGTCCGGAAGCTGTGGGCGGAGCTAGAAAATTGCCTTTCAGAAGTATTACAATGTAAACATGCTTTTTATCCTTTTGTTTGCATATTTCAAGACATGGTATATAGGGGGGGTAGTGAGGGGTGGCAGGTAGCCTAGTGGTTAGAGTGTTGGGCCAGTAACCGAAAGGTTGCTATATCAAATCCCCAAGGTAAAAATCTGTTGTCCTGCCCCTGAACAAAGCAGTTAATCCACTGTTCCTAGAATGTCATTGTAAATAAGAATTTGTTCTTAAGTGACTTGCCTGGTTAAATAAATACCCAATGGGCTGGATGATTCTCCTGTCATCACTCATCTTGAAAAAACGTATACTAAAAACTTGGAAGTCAATCAATCTGCCATCATTGACACAATGGAAAAATTGAAATATTTATTATTGAAATAGTGTGGTCGACCGAGAAAGAGAAATTGGTACAATTTAATGTCATTTGTCAAACAATAATGCAGGCACTAGGGATGGGGGTGTGAGCATGGGCAGATGACATGTAGTCATTGTTTTTGCGTCTGTCTGTAAGTTGTTGTTTGTATGTATAAGTGTGTTTTTGGAGTGTAAAAAAATAAAGAAATACAAAAATCTTATTAAAAAAATAAGAAAAAGGGAGAGTAGTGTGTTTGAGAAAAAGAGGGGGAGGGAGAGCAGTATAGCAAATGAGTGTGAGAGAAGAGAAGAGAAAGGAAGAGAAGGTGTGTGTTTGAGAAAGAGAGAGGGAGAGGGAGAGGGAAAGAGATGTATCGAGAATGACAGTGTGTGAGGAGGAAAGAGAAGTTAATAAAATTGAGGAAAAGAGAAGGGGAGAGGAGGGCAGCTGCAGTGTGTTAGTGCGTAATTAGATATTTTCTCTGGCCTTGCCGCTCCTGGCTCTATTGGAGAATGGAAAAGATGTTTTAATTTTCCTTCAGACTAGGCCCCCCAGCATGCAAATGACTATAGCTGTGTGTGTATGTGTGTCTGTGTGTCTGTGTGATAGAGAAAGAGAGAGAGAGAGAAGTATTGACTGTTTCTATGTGCACACGGTCCATTTTTCCCTATGTTATTCCACTCTAGATATGTGTGGTTTGAGAATAAAGTAGTTATAAATGTATGGTATGATCTGCGGTACATCTTTGGCTGTGGGTGGCCTGACAGTTAAAAGAGTAGCAGTGTGATACTTTTGTTATTCTTTATGAACTGTTTATTCTAATACAGTATTTGTAAAGTATTTCTCAGAGATAATGAATGTTTGTTGAGGTTTATTGGAATGGCTGTATAAAGCCCAGCGGTTTCTCTCTGGTTGTTAAGTTGTTATCATACTTACGAAGCAATGAATTGTTTCAGTAGCTTGCTGGAAGAATACTATTTACCTATACTTAAGTTTTGAAAAAGTTTATTTTTTTCAGCCAGATTTGAAATAGGGTTGGTGATATTATGATTGTATCGTCTATCGAGGATGACTGAAAACCATTGCCGATGGTGACGACATCGTGATCTGACAGACGATACCAAACCTACAGTTGAAGTCAGAAGTTTACATACACTTAGGTTGGAGTCATTAAAACTTGTTTTTTTCAACCACTCCACAAATTTCTTGTTATTAACAACTATAGTTATAGCCTATTTCAATTAATATCTTATACTTACAGAATGCAAGAGAGCAATGTAGACATGGCTAAGTTTCACCAAAGCAGCTCTAAATGTCTGGTCAGAAAATGTGCTTTGGTTTTTTCTCTCTCCAATAGTGGATGATTTCATGATTATGCAATGGATGTATCTCATGGAGTTCTAGGCTTAAGTTTTAAGTTATTTTTGAATAATTTACAAATATGGTAGGCCTAAGGTAATACTGAGCATATGAGAGATAGAACAAACAATAGCTTGATATAAAAATCTAATGACAAATTTGACCAAACATTTGAGCAAAGCATTATATGACAGAAATTAGTGAACCAAAAGGTCAAAAGCCTAGTAATCCTACTTATTGAAATATCATAAAAGCATTCAAGGCCCAGTGCAGTCAAAAACAAGTTACCCTGTGTTTTGTAAATTATTCCACACTATAAGGTTGGAATAGTACTGTGAAAATAATGATAATCCCATTTTAGGGTAAGCGCTACACTATATACACAAAAGTATGTGGATACCCCTTCAAATTAGTGGATACGGCTATTACAGCAACACCCATTGCCGACAGGTGTATAAAATCGAGCACATAGCCATATAATCTCCATAGACAAACATTGGCAGTGAATAGCTTTACTGAAGAGCTCAGTGACTTTCAATGCGGCACCATCACAGGATGCCACCTGTCCAACAGGTGAATTCTTCAAAATTCTGCCCTGCTAGAGCTGCCATGTTCAACTGTAAGTGCTGTTATTGTGAAGTGGAAAGTCTAGGAGGAGGAACGGCTCAGCTGAGAAGTGGTAGACCACACAAGCTCACAGAACAAGACCGCTGAGTGCTGAAGCGTGTAGCGTGTAAAAATCGTCTGTCCTTGGTTGCAACACTCACTACCGAGTTCCATACGGCCTCTGAAAGCAAAGTCAGCACAAGAACTGTTCGTCGGGAGCTTCATGAAATGGGTTTCCATGGCTGAGCAGCCGCACACAAGCCTAAGATCACCATGCGCAAGGACAAGTGTCGGCTGGAGTGGTGTGAATCTCGCCTCCGTTGGACTCTGGAGCACTGGAAACGTGTTCTCTGGAGTGATGAATTACACTTCACCATCTGGCAGTCTGACAGACGAATCTGGGTTTGGCGGATGCCAGGAGAACGCTACCTGCCCCAATCAATGCATAGTGCCAACTGTAAAGTTTGTTGGAGGAGTAATAATGGTCTGGGGCTGTTTTTCAAGGTTCGGTCTAGGCCCCTTAGTTCAAGTGAAGGGAAATCTTAACGCTACAGCGTACAATTACATTCTAGACGATTCTTTGCTTCCGACTTTGTGGCAACAATTTGTGGAAGGCCCTTTCCTGTTTCAGAATGACACTGCCCATGTGCACAAAGCAAGGTCCATACAGAAATGGTTTGCTCGAGATCGGTGTGGATCTGGTCTGCAAAGAGCCCTGACCTCAACCCCATCGAACACCTTTGGGATGAATTGGAATGCTGACTGCAAGCCAGACCTAATCGCCCAACATCACTGCCCGACCTCACTAATGGTTTTGTGGTTGAATGGAAGCAAGTTGCCGCAGCAATGTTCCAGCATCTAGTGGAATCTTCCCAGAAGAGTGGAGGCTGTTTTAGCAGCAAAGGGGGGACCAAATCCATATTAATGCCCATGATTTTGGAATGAGATGTTCGACAAGCAGGTGTCCACATACTTTTAGTGTATTTGAAAACACTGCCTGATATTACAGCTTGTTTTGGTGGGATGGAGTTTTGGCCTGCCTGGTTAATAGACCAATAAGACCACTCCATTACAGTCCTCGCAAAATTCTAGCTTGAGAAATGTTTGACAATTTGAATTGAAAACATTCACACTAAGGTACTTGATTGTTACCCAGAAATGATTTGATATTGAGATAAAAATGGCTGCATTGGCCCATTAAGACAAATTCAAGTTATGAAAAGTAGTTACAAATATTCAAATAAAGTGTTTAATGTCCTAAAGTTGCTGCTTTTAAATGGGAACAATTATGTAAGTCGGAGTCTAAGCTATTCTCAATCACAACTTTATTTTGAATGACAAATTACACTGAGTATACAAAACATTAAGAACATGCTCTTTCCATGACATAGACTGACCAGGTAAATCCAGGTGAAAGCTATGATCCATTATTGATGTCACTTGTTAAATCCACTTCAATCAGTGTAGATGATTGGGAGGAGACAGGTTAAAGAAGGATATCTAATTCTTGAAACAATTGAGACACGGATTGTGTATGTGTGCCATTCAGAGGATGAATGGGCAATAAATATATTTAAGTGCCTTTGAATGGGGTATGGTAGTATTTGCCAGGCACACCTGTTTGTGAAGCATTGGAGTCAACATGGGCCATCATTGCTTTTGACACCTTGTAGAGACCATGCCCCTACGAATTGAGGCTGTTATGAGGGCAAGGGGGGTTGAAACTCAATATTAGGAAGGTGATCCTAATGTTTGGCATTCTCAGTGTATATTTCAGGCCACAAGAAGTGAAATTGAGCAAGCCAGACCAAGATGGTAAAATCGAATGGGAAGTTTAAAGAAACCTTAGGCTACAGCTGAGGAAAGCTTATGAAAGAAAATGATGTTTAGCATAGTAGTAATTCCATACTATTCTAGCAATGTGCAACCTACCTTCAATGCACAGTAGCCTAGGCCTAAAAATAGAGGTTTCGGCAAAAATGTGAATCGGTTTATAATTATCCAGTTTTGAGGACAGCAGAGTTACTAGCTCTGTAGCCCATGATGATTTACAACCCATCACACCATGCACAGCTAGTGTCACTCGCTTCATCTGGGTGCTTCGGCACACACAGACATGCCCACACACATGTATCATGCCTCAGCTACAGAAAAGATTTGGGTCCACCAAATATATTTTTCAATGTTGTGATTTTTTCCGTCCTTCGCGTAGCATGCGAGCATGTGCTTGCGTCTTTTTTAAAATATATATTTTTTCAAACCTTTTTTGGCGGGGGTTTGCCAATAGAGGGTGATACCATCATATAGCACAATGTTTTAGGAGTACATAATCACGATGGGACAAAGGTTGACATCGCCCAAACCTAATTTGAAGTATTTTCTATGGATGATAGCCAATATGCTAAACCTACCCCAAACAAACCTACCCCAAATTGTTGAAATTATCAACAATAATTTTCTCGTTATTTTCAAAATGAAGTTATCAAACCAAATGCGAGAAAGGTATTATCTTTGTAATTATATTATTACCTACAGTACACGTTGATAGAAAAGGGATCTGTACTTTACCACTAACGAGAGGCCCAATAAAATGTCATTAAAAATCCAGATTAAATGAACCATTTAAAACAAGCAATCAGACTGTATTGAGGCAGTTACATATTGTTTGTTTTGGCATCGCAGAGACGAGAGGTCCAGGTTCTTACAGTTAGTAATGCCTTCAGACCGTCAGCCAATAAGAATGATTTATCCTACCTTGTTACAATTGATTGTGTGTGTGTGTTATGTTTTTTGTGTGTATGTGTGTGCTTGTGCACGCAAGTGTGCGTGCACGCTCCCGAGGCCCTCTCAATGGCCCTCTCAACAGTCTGTTTGTCCATCCCCATCCCCACCATCCCTCACCAGCCCAATTTATGGGTCATATTTGACTTCCTGATTGAGGCCCATGGAGAACCCTTGGAGTTAGGCAGGCACGGCTCTGCTCCGGGGTCAACCCTCTACCTTTATTGCCTGTGTAAAGAAAACACGGAGAGGAATTCGTTCAGAGCTTGAATGATTGCTGAGGCAGCGCGAAGACAAAACAGGAAAGGCTCCTGACAGCGTTTTATTAGTATAGATCACAAACCCCAGTGCCACGTTTGCACAGAGCTAGCTAGCTCTTATGAAGTACAGAGACTCTGGACCGGGCCAGGACTGGCCTGCTCACAGATTGGAGATAGGAACCACTGTTGTTTCTAATCTAATAAAGTGTGGTTTTAACTCTTCTGAGGGCAGAAGGCTGGCTGGTGTTTTTTGTGCTACTGTTCATGTCAGATGGCATTAAGACTCACAGAGGTGGATCCTGCGTGGCTCAGTTGGTAAGAGTGTGGCACTAGGAATTACAGGGTCGGCGGTTCCATTTCTGCTGGGGTCATCAAATCAAATGATTTAACGAAGCCCTTTTCACATTAGCAATTATCACAGCGTGCTTTACAGTAACACGGCCTAGACCCCAAAAAGCAGAAGGGAAAGCATAAAAACCTAAAGAGTAACCCGGCTCAAAGGGGTGGCCCATACTCTTCTGGCTGTCCCGGGTAGAGATCAAGAGTACGTGTGGCTATAAAGGCCAGATTGTTTCTTACTTCTTGTATGTTTGTGACTGATAGACAATTATTCATGTATTCTAAAATGTAGCTTGCTAAACAACATTATTTGTTAATATTACATGAATTGGATCCTTCAAGTACCAGTTATCAAAAATACAGTAGCCAAATATCAAGTGGGGTTTCATAACCTTTTCTGGAACCATCTTTGAATGCACTGTGCTGTGCTGTCAAACTCATATGACGTAAGTGGCTTGCTTCTTTAGAAAAACAGGACTATGTGCATGCCTTGTGTAGTTTCTGCAAGGGCAAGCTTGGTGGGTCCTGTAAGTGGTTTTTAGCACCAGGCAGCAGGCAGCTATTGTGCTGTGTGACGTCCCTCTCAAGGCAGGGCATGCGCAGCTCTCCCACACCCCTGGCTCACACCACTGGCCAACCTGTGTGTGTGTGCATGTGTTTAGACCAACTCCACAGCCCTACGCTGCTGCTGATGATGATTATGAGATCGAAGTCTTATAACAAAAGGCTTGCCTCTTTATGAAAACAATCATATTTTCATATTTGAAAATTATGGATGCTTGGTAGATCTTTTACTCAGGACTGTAAGTCTGTACTGTATGTGGGCGATTGGAAGCAGGCAGCGATTGTGGTATCCCTCTCCTCTCTCTCTAAAAAACAGCTGAGGCTAAACAAGGCCAGGCATGTGGCTCTCGCCCGCCAACACGCCTGGCACGACTTGGGCCTTGGCATGGTCTCCAGGGGGCGCTACTCTGTATGAACACTACGTAGAGAGAGAGAGTGTGTTTGTGTGCTTGCATTTGTTTGTGTCTCTATGTCTCTGTGTGTGTGTGGACCTACTCCACAGCCCTGCATCACTCCACTGCTGCTGATGAGGTAGAAGGAACATTAACAGAAGATGCAACAGCATTGATGAGACATTAAACAGAGGTCTCATCTCCCATCGCCAACCCCTCTTTTTGCCATCCTTCATTCCCTAATTTTCAAGGGGTTAGGACAATTCAGACTTAAAAGACCATATTGACAGGATAATAGTGATGTCTGTGCAGCCGAAGCACCAACCGCTGCTGTCATTGTGCACAAGCCACAGTGACTGAGTGATCCTTATGTAAGGAAGGTGAGGCAAATTTTTGCTGTCATGAAATGCGTGATATATTGTGTAACTCAATATATCCTAGTGCAAGTCACATACCTGCAGCCATTTCATGGTTGTTTCAGTGATCATGTCAGGGGAAATGGGACAATTATACCTTTTATTCATGACCCCTGACCTCTAACCCCATAGCCCCAGTGTACCTCAGGCTCAGTGTGAGTAACCCTCTCCTCCAACAAGAGGTTGATTCAAATGACATTAGCTGCATTTAATTGAATTTGGAGTCATTTGTTGAAGTTAAACTGGAAGAAAGAAAATATTTGGAGTGATAACAGGTAGCCAGCTGTCCACGCACATTTTTCATCTCAATTACACCAGAGCCAGAGCCAAGACACACACATTCAACCCTCCTGCCAGACAGAGTAGGATATGCACGCACAAGTGAGCACACAAGTGCACACAAGCACACACAACGGTGTACACACACACATTCACACATGCACGCACGTGTACACAGACACACGCGCACACACACAGTTAAATTATATCCTTTTAAATATTCAATCACACACAAAGACATGTGTACGGACACACACCCACACACATGCACCCATATGCATGTGCGTGTACACACACATACACACACACACATATATACACACACAGTTCAATTATATCTCTTAAATATTCACACATTCACACACAAAGACGTGTGCGCACACACACTAAATGGGTGCTGAAAGGTCAGGCTTGTTATTTCTACAGGAATCAGTCTCAATGTTATTGAGGTCTCACTGATGCTTTTTATATAGTGTAGACAGGTCCGTCTGGTTATACAAGCGCTCTAAGCCCCCAACCCTTAGCCCCTCTAATCTTTCAGCAGCCCTGTGCTCAGCTCCTAGACCTAGGCGGGTCTTCCTGCCCATTCTGTTGGGATATAATTGCCTCATGGTTCACATAACAGTCAATCAGTTGCAGTATTTCTCATGGCAAGTATTTCTCATGGGGCTGAAGTGGAGCGGGTCGAGAGTTTCAAGTTCCTTAGTGTTCACATCACCAACGAACTATCATGGTCCAAACACACCAAGACAGTTGTAAAGAGGGCACGACAACACCTTTTCCCCCTTAGGAGACTGAAAAGATTTGGCATGGGTCCCCAGATCCTCAAAAAGTTATACAGCTGAACCATCGAGAGCATCCTGACCGGTTGCATCACCGCTACAAAGGGACATAAGACTGCTGAAAAATGTATCAAATTTACACTGAACCCCCCTTTGTTTTTACATAGCTGCTATTCACTATTATCTATTATATTATCTATGCATAGGCATATATTATCTATGCATAGGCACTTTACAAATGATGTCGACTAACCTGTTCCCCCGCACATTGACTCAGTACCGGTACCCCCTGTATATAGCCTAGTTTTTGTTATGTAATTTTCTTGAGTTACTTTTAGATTTTACATTTTTTTAAAGTTTAGTTTATTTATTAAATATTTTATTAACTCTATTTCTTGAACATCATTGTTGGTTAAAAACTTCTTATGGCTGCAATCCCGGTAACGGGATGATATGACAACAGCCAGTGAAAGTGCAGGGCGCCAAATTTAAAACAACAGAAATC
This sequence comes from Salvelinus sp. IW2-2015, assembly GCF_002910315.2. NCBI lineage: Eukaryota > Metazoa > Chordata > Actinopteri > Salmoniformes > Salmonidae > Salvelinus > Salvelinus sp. IW2-2015. The sequence continues at coordinate 34,217,064 of NC_036866.1, forward strand.
TCATAATTAAAATTCCTCAGACATACATGTGTCTTCTACCATTTTAAAGGCAATCTTGTTGTTAATCCCACCAAAGTGTCCGATTTCAAATATGCTTTTCAGCGAAAGCACTACAAACGATTATGTTAGGTCACCACCAAACCACAATAAGCACAGCCATTTTTCCAGCGAAAGATAGCAGTCACAAAAAGCACAAATAGAGATAAAATGAATCACTAACCTTTGATGATCTTCATCAGATGACACTCATAGGACTTCATGTTACACAATACATGTATGTTTTGTTTGATAAAGTTCATATTTAATATCAAATAATCTGAGTTTACATTGGCGCGTTACATTCACTAGTTCCAAAAACATCCAGTGATAGTGCATAGCCACATCGTTTCAACAGAAATACTCATCATAAATGTAGATGATAATACAAGTTATACACATGGAATTATAGATATACCTCTCCTTAATGCAACCGCTCTGTCAGATTTCAAAAAAACTTACGGAAAAAGCAAACCATGCAATAATCTGAGACGGAGCTCAGAACAATAGTCAAATTAGCCGCCATGTTGGAGTCAACAGAAACCAGAAATTACATGATAATTCCCTTAACTTTGATGATCTTCATCAGAATGCACTCCCAGGAATCCCAGGTCCACAGTAAATGATTGATTTGTTCGATAATGTCCGTTATTTATGTCCAATTAGCTACTTTGGTTAGCGCGTTTGGTAAACAATTCCAAAGTCACAAAGCGCGTTCACTATAACGTGATGAAATGTCCAAAAGTTCCGTAACAGTCAGTAGAAACATGTCAAACGATGTATTGAATCAATCTTTAGAATGTTGTTAAAATAAATCTTGAATAACGTTCCAACGGAGAATTACATTGACTTCGGTGAGCGATGGAACGGAGCTGCCTCTCATGTGAGCGTGCGTGGTCAAAGAATGTTCACCTCATGCAGTGGTGACTCAATTCCTGTCTCCTTCGGCCCCCCTTCACAGTAGAGTCATCAGACAAAGTTCTACAGACTATTGACATCTAGTGGAAGCCGTAGGAAGTGAATACTCATTCATATCTCGCTGTGATTTCAATGGGATCTTGGTTGAAACTCGACCAGCCTCAGAATTTCCACTTCCTGTTTGGATTTTTCTCAGGTTTTTGCCTGCCATATGAGTTCTGTTATACTTACATACATAATTCAAACCGTTTTAGAAACTTCAGAGTGTTTTCTATCCAATATTCTTTTATTTTTTTTATATATATTTTTTTTATTTTATCCCATTTTCTCCCAATTTTCGTGGTATCCAATCGCTAGTAATTACTATCTTGTCTCATCGCTACAACTCCCGACCGGGCTCGGGAGAGACGAAGGTCGAAAGCCATGCGTCCTCCGAAGCACAACCCAACCAAGCCGCACTGCTTCTTTAACACAGCGCGCCTCCAACCCGGAGCCAGCCGCACCAATGTGTCGGAGGAAACACCGTGTACCTGGCCCCTTGGTTAGCGCGCACTGCGCCCGCCCGCCACAGGTCGCTGGAGCGCGATGAGACAAGGATATCCCTACCGGCCAAACCCTCCCTAACCCGGACGACGCTATGCCAATTGTGCATCGCCCCACGGATCTCCCGGTCGCAGCCGGCTGCGACAGAGCCTGGGCGCGAACCCAGAGACTCTGGTGGCGCAGCTAGCACTGCGATGCAGTGCCCTAGACCACTGCGCCACCCGGGAGGCCCTTTCTATCCAATATTAATAATAATATGCATATATTAGTAACTGGGACTGAGGAGCAGGCCGTTTACTTTGGGCACCTTTCATCCAAGCTACTCAATACTGCCCCTGCAGCCATAAGAAGTTAAGGGCTTGTAAGTAAGCATTTCATGGTAAGGTCTACTACACCTGTTGTATTCGGAGCATGTGACAAATACAATTTGATTTGATTTATTTTGAAACGTTTTGAGATAATGAATCAGACATTGAAATTATGCCAAATATAAAACTGTATGTATGTTGTGCCAGACTTTTCTATTAGAATAATATTTTCATCTGAGATCTCTTGGCAGAATCAGAGACACAGTGATTGTAAAGGCCACGACTAGAGAGTATCAGACCAGACAGAGTAAGGCTGAATCTCAAACCGAACACTTTTAGCACTCAATCACTCGATATGCATGTTCATTAGTCAATCGAGTCAATCTGAAACGCTAGTTTTCGAGTCATCGAGGGTTCCACTGCGCCCTTCGGAAGCTTCTTTATCGAGCGGGCATCCTATGCTGACTCGGCGCCATTGGCAGCAACTTTGTCCCATGAATCTTAGTATGTCACCCAAGAACAATGGTCAGTACTACGTCGGACTCAAAAATTGTCAGAATAAATCAAGATAAATTAATACATTTGTAATTCCTTTTAATTTCGATTTTACATCCAGCTAAGGAGGTTAGAGTATTTCTGAAGTTTGATCATGTACTAATATATGGGAATGATTTGGCATTTCCCATATAATTGATGAGGATCTCCATATGGCAAATGTACGGTCCCTTACTAGACTTCTGCCGAGTGTTATTAAAATAGGCCAACGGGAAGTGATCAAACGAAGTCTCACAGACATTTCGTTTTATAAAATTTAAAAATGTGTCATTTTTCCGCTGTACCAGAAAATTCCACCAGATGGCGACTGGCTGCTTATTGCAAATGTACAAAACCTCACCAAACGGACATGGCCATGGTCAAGGGAGCACCCTCCACCCGTGCCCATCCCTGGACATTTTGGATGTTTAAAAAAAAAAAAACACTTCCCACTTCTCTCTCATTGCACCAACGAGCGATGGAGAGGAACAACTATCACTGCTCGACCATCCCGAGTTCAACGGGCCAGTCAATTGGGCATTTCTGCAGTATATTAGAGCATGTCCAATTCGTGATGATAATTGCCTGGTAATCTGAACGGGTTACCAGGAGCAATTAAAAAATGTTTTTTTTAATGCCTTTAGGGGTTGCAAGGGGTCCATGGCTGGGTAAGGAGCATCCCCCACCCAAAATCTTTTTAAAAAGTCCCAATTTAAAAAAATGGTTCAGAAAGCACTTTTTTAGAGGTCGTTGATTTTTATATATATTTTTTTCTATTTTCTAAATTTGACCCTTGGGTCTTGACTTTGTGACCATTTGCCATATGAAAATCTACGGTGGAGCGCACTCGCCATCTTTGGGATTTTTGGGGTATGACCCTTGGCATTTGCCATATGCCACTTGCCATATGGTTTGGATGAACTGCCGTCCATTTGAGTGGTATTTGCGATTGTGTATATGTTTCGTTCAATGCCAATATGTTGCCATTCCTTTCTATCCATGTCATGGGGGTCTCCCCTTACTTGCTAGCTAAGCCTGAGCCAGTCACTTCATATGAAATTAAAGAGAAGCTAACCAACCAGCTAGTGCAACACTAGATGCAATGTTCCTTCCATAAGCAAGCTATTTAGTTAAATAGCTAGCTAGCTACTGTAGTAACAATATTTTATCACAATGAACACGTTTCAACAAACAGCCTGCTTTGCCCCGAGTCAGTACTACAGTGTCGAGTCTGCTGCTGCGCGTTTAGCTGACCCAATGTTACAATGTAGAGATTGGTGCTTTGGAAAAAATTATTGCGTCGCATCACGTCGAAAGTCCAGAAAACATTTCAATAATATAATTAAACTATATTGAAATAACATACTTTAGGATGATATTGTGACATGTATCAAATAAAATCKAAGCCAGAGATCATATTCACCTTTACAGAGTGTTTTCCAGGAGCCGAGTCCAGGTGCTACTTCGCGCCCAGAAAGAAAAATAAACTGCGCAATACTCACTCAAAGAGGCTGTGTTCAAATACAGGACGAGATAATCAACTGATTTCTTCTCTCACTTCCGCATGACACCCAGAGGAAGGCGTATGATGTGTTTCTACAGTCCTAAGTGACATGCCCTTTTATAGACAAGGGCTCGAAGAGCGACATCGATTTTGGAAATCTCACTTCCGGATAGGAAATGGACTGTAAAAATAGTTCTGTTCCACTTAGAGAAATAATTAAAACGGTTTTAGAAACTAGAGACTGTTTTCTATCCAATAGTAATAACAATATGCATATTGTAAGAGCAAAAATTGATTAAGAGGCCGTTTGAAAATTTGCACATATTTTCCAGTTTTTCAATACGCCCCCTGCAGCCATAACAAGTTAAGTATTGACTGCTGGGAACATGTCTACAACTTCATCAGCAAGCTGTCAAACTATCGTAAATAAGTGACAAGCTACATGCTGTTTATCAGTGCAGTCCCAAAAATCCTTAGCTAGCGCTAGCTAAAATTCCATCCCTGTGTTTTTCAGTGAAGCTAGCTAGCAGCAGGCAGGCTACAACAAGCTAAAACCAGCTGATGAAATCACTTGCGATATACTTGCACATACAGTGCATTCGGAAAGTAATCAGACCCTTTGACTTTTTACACATTTTGTCACGTTAGAGCCTTATTCTAAAATTGATTAAATCTGGGGGGTTTTCTCATCAATCTACATACAATTCCAAATGTATAAAAATTAAAAACAGAAATATCAAATTTACATAAGCATTCAGACCCTTTACTCAGTACGTTTTTGAAGCAACTTTGGCAGCAATTATAGCCTCGAGTCTTCTTGAGTATGATGCTACAAGCTTGGAACACCTGTGCTTGTGGAGTTTATCCCATTCGTCTCTCCAGATCCTCTCAAGATCTGTCAGGTTGAATGGGGAGCGTCACTGTACAGCTTTCATGTCTCTTCAGAGATGTTTGATCGGGTTCAAGTCCGGGCCCTGGCTGGGCCAAACAAGGACATTCAGAGACTTGTCCTGAATCCGCTCCTACGTTGTCCTGCTTGTTGTCCTGTTGGAAGGTTCATTTTTATCCCAGTCTGAAGTCCTGAGCGCTCTGGAGCAGGTTTTCATCAAGGATCTCTCTGTACTTTGCTCCGTTCATCTATCCCTCGATTCTGACTAGTCTGTCACTACCATGCTTTACCGTAGGGATGGTGCCAGGTTTCCTCCAGACGTGACGCTTGGCATTCAGGCCAAAGAGTTAAATCTTGGTTTCGTCAGACCAGAGAATCTTGTTTCTCATGGTCTGAGAGTCCTTTAGGTGCCTTCTGGCAAACTCCAAGTGGGCTGTCATGTGCCTTTTACTGAGGAATGGCTTCTGTCTGGCCACTATACCATAAAGACCTGATTGGTGGAGTGCTGTAGAGATGGTTGTACTTCTGGAAGGTTCTCCCATCTCCACAGAGGAACTCTGGAGCTCTGTCAGAGTGACCATCGAGTTCTTGGTCACCTCCCTGACCCAAGGCCCTTCTCCCCTGATTGCTCAGTTTGGCTGCGCGGCCAGCTCTAGGAAGAGTCTTGGTGGTTCTAAACTTCTTCCATTTAAAAATGGTGGAGGCCACTGTGTTCTTGGGGACCTTCAATGCTGCAGAAATGTTTTGGTACCCTTCCCCAGATCTGTGCCTCGACACAATCCTGCCTCGGTGCTCTACAGACAATTCATTCGACCTCATGGCTTGGTTTTTGCTCTGACATGCACTGTCAACTGTGGGACCTTCTATAGACAGGTGTGTGCCTTTCCAAATCATATCCAATCAATTGAATTTACTACAGGTGGACTCCAATCAAGTTGTAGAAACATCTCAAGGATGAGCTAAATTTCGAGTCTCAAGAGTAAAGGGTCTGAATACTTATGTATAGAAGTTTTTTATTTCTGTTTTATACATTTTATAAATTAGCAATAATTTCTAAAAAACTGTTTTCGCTTTGTCATTATGCAGCATTGTTTGTAGATTGATGAAGGGAAAAAAATTATTTAATCCATTTTAGAACAAATCTGTAATGTAACAAAATGCGGAAAAGGGAAAGGGTCTGAATACTTTCCGAATGCACCGTATATTTTGCATGAATAGAGAGATGTCGTTTTGTTTTTACAACTTTCTGACTGTCTACCGGAATATCAATACATAGTTTGTAATTTGGAGGGATGCCCTCTGAACCAATTCAGCTGTTCAATTTGTTAATACCTGTAAGTATTGTCAGAAGCTATGAAATGATGTATTATGATTTGTAATGATGATAATGACGTGACAATGACGATAATGGATGAAAAAATGCTTGTCTACTGGTCTCTGTTCTATCTGATTGTGTGTGAATATGACGGTGATAGTAAGAGAAACCACAATAAACACACATACACTCTAAATCATCTTAATTATGGGCCCGCATGACAAGCACTAGGCAGGCTCTAGTACTGCCGCATTCTCTGGTTTCATTCCCATTCAAATACATACACACACCACACACACATTAGAGCTACTTTATAAAGAGGGTGGACCACTGTAACGAGGGAGATGAGATCGCGGTTTGCACCTCAACCGCACTGTGTGTGTTTGATACTGTAACCAGAAGCTGTGATGCTATCGGCCTCTGTGGATGGACTGGGACTCTCTCTTCTGGCTGGAGTTGAGAGGAGAGACTACGTATTGACAAAGCTTTCACCTGGATTAACCAGGTCAGTCTATGTCATTGGAA
>NC_036866.1:34224256-34225436 GCF_002910315.2 Salvelinus sp. IW2-2015
CACACACACACACACACACAGTGAGCTCTGGTTGATTTCAGTGAGTATGTTGATGGAGGTGGTAGTTTGGCATGGCTCTCGTTCACAGTGGCGGAGGGAGGGCTGGAGTTGTGGGGGGACTTGCAGGAGTGTTATGCAGAGTAGATGGTAATTTGGGGTTGGCCGTATGGCTAATATTGGGGTTAGGATGTGAGGTATGGGTGGGATGCCTTTGACTAGGTGGAAGAGAGTGGTGGGGAACTGTAGCTCGGGCCTCTTACAGACATGTTCCATATACTGTAGATTTTACTGCGCCACACAATTACAAGTCTTTCCCCACTTCCATATTCTCTCTCTCTCCTTTTTCTTTCTCTCTTTCTCCCCTCTTCTCCCTCTCTTCCTTTTGCCCTCCTCTCTTCCCTCTCTCTCTCTCTCTCTCTCTCTCTCTCTCTCTCTCTCTCTCTCTCTCTCTCTCTCACTCACTCACTAACTCACTCGTTCTGTTTCCTGCTTGAAATCTCTATCAGTCTGTCTCTCCCCCCACTGTGACTGACTGAGAGAGAGAGTGTGTGTGTGTGTACATGCACGTGCACAGACACACAGAGCGAACATTACATGTGCATGCAATATGATTTTTTATGCAATATAATTATTTATGCTGATGATACAGTATTGTACTCTGTAAACCATCTGTAAACCAAGCCTTTTCGTATTTGCAGTCTGATTTCCAAGCACAACAGAAGTCAGTCTTGGATCTCAAGGTAGTACTTAATGCAAAGAAAACAAAATAATGCTATTATCTAGGTCCGAAAACTTAGACTTACAGTTGAAGTCGGAAGTTTACATAGTCCTTAGCCAAATACATTTAAACTCAGTTTTTCACAATTCCTAACATTTAATCCAAGTAAAAATGTGCTGTCTTAGGTCAGTTACCACTATATTTTAAGAATGTGAAATGTCAGAATAATAGTAGACAGAATTATTTATTTCATCCTTTATTTCTTTCATCACATTCCCAGTGGGTCAGAAGTTTACATACAATCAATTAGTATTTGGTAGCATTGCATTTAAATTATTTAACTTGGGTCAAACATTTCGGGTAGCCTTCCACAAGCTTCCCACAATAAGTTGGGTGAATTTTGGCCCATTCCTCCTGACAGAGTTGGTGTAACTGAGTCGGGTTTGTAGGCCTCCTTGCTCG
>NC_036866.1:34226311-34294941 GCF_002910315.2 Salvelinus sp. IW2-2015
GTTGTCCCATGGTGTTTATACTTGCGTACTATTGTTTGTACAGATGAACATGGTACCTTCAGGCGTTTGGAAATTGCTCCCAAGGATGAACCAGACTTGTGGAGGTCTACCATTTTGTCAAGCAAAGAGGCACTGAGTTTGAAGGTAGGCCTTGAAATACATCCACAGGTACACCTCCAATTGACTCAAATTATGTCAATTAGTCTATCAGAAGCTTCTAAAGCCATGACATCATTTTATGGAATTTTCCTAGCTGTTTAAAGGCACAGTCAACTTAGTGTATGTAAACTTCTGACCCACTGGAATTGTGATACAGTGAATTATAAGTGAAATAATCTGTCTGTAAAAAATTGTTGGGAAAAATGACTTGTGTCACGCACAAAGTAGATGTTCTAGCCGACTTGCCAAAACTATAGTTTGTTAAGAAGAAATTTATGGAGTGGTTGAAAAACGAGTTTTAATGACTCCAACCTAAGTGTATGTAAACTTCCAACTTCAACTGTAAGTGACCTTGAAATGACTAGCATGAACGGAACACAAATTGAACGGGTTCCCTCTCATAAATATCTTGGTATCTGGCTAGATGATGAAGTGGTGTTTACAATACATGTTACTGAGCTGGTAAAGAAATTGAAGATCAAAATGTTTTTATTTTACAGAAATAAAGCATGTCTGTCTTTTGATAATACAATATAAAGGAAGTTCTCCAGGTCACTTTTTTGTCTGTTTTAGATTATGTTCTGTGTATTGTATCAAAAGGTGGGTTGGGCAGAGAGCAGCATTCCCTTGTTTATTTACAAAGCGTTCCTGCAGAAACTTCCAATGTACGTATCTGACAACACTTGTCAAGGTCAAAACAATGGATTACAGTAAAAGAGCACAAGAACACCTCTAGTGCTAGAGGTTCCAAGGGTGGCTTCTTATTTAGGGAGAGATGCTTTTGGCTTTTATGCTCCACAGATGTGTAATGTGTTGCAGGGGAGGCTCAGGCTTGAATGCCTGTTGCCCTTGTTGTTCTGAGGTGTGTAATGAGGCGCAACCAGACGCTGCACTTGACACATTTATGAAATTGCTTATTCCAGTAACTAATAAACATGCACCTATTAAGAAAATAAAAAATAAAAAATAAATCCCCGTGGATTGATAAGGAATTGAAAAATTGTATGGTTGAGAGGGATGATACAAAATGAATGGTAAATAAGTCTGGCTGCACAACCGATTTGCAAACGTACTGCAAATTGAGAAATCATGTGAATAAACTGTATAAAAAAGAAGAAGAAACTATACTATGAAACAAAGCTAATTTATTGCATTACAACCTGTAATATAAATTGATTTTTATTTGGATTTCATGTAAATTGGTGAAGGGAAATGTAAAAAATAACTTGTTTCAGAATATAAAAAATATAAAAAAACATAAAAGTGATGCGTACATATGCTTTCACCCCATTTGCTATGAAGCCCCTAAATAAGATCTGGTGCAACCAATTACCTTCAGAAGTCACATAATGAGTTAACTTCTTCGGGGTAGGGGGCAGCATTTTCACTTTTGGATAAATAGCATGCCCAATTTCAACTTCCTTCTACTCATCCCCAGAATATAAGATATGCATATTATTAGTAGATTTGGATAGAAAACACGCTGAAGTTTCTAAAACTGTTTGAATCATGTCTGTGAGCATAACAGAACTTATGTAGCAGGCAAAACCCCAAAGACAAACCATTCAGAATTTTTTTTCTTTTGAGGTCACTGTCTTTTCAATGAGTTTTCATTGGGACACCAGATTTCTAAGGGACTTGTTTGTAGTTCCTACCGCTTCCACTGGATGTCACCAGTCTTTGGAAATTGGTTGAGGTTATTCCTTTGTGTAATGAAGAAGTACGGCCATCGTAAAGGAGGGTCACTTGAAGTAAATTGTTTGAGAGAGGCACAGTACCAAAAAAGTTGCGTCAGTTTGTTTTCTTTTTGTATTGAACACAGATCATCCCGTCTTCAAATTGATCGATTATTAACGTTTAAAAATACCTAACGTTGTATTACAAAAGTAGTTTGAAATGTTTTGGTAAAGTTTACATGTAACTTTTTATATATTTTGTAGTTGGAAGTTGGAAGCTGTGTTTTTCTGGATGAAACGCGCCAAATAAATTGACATTTTGGATATATATCGACGGAATTAATCGAACAAAAGGACCATTTGTGATGTTTATGGGACATATTGGAGTGCCAACAAAATAATTTCGTCAAAGGTAAGGCATGAATTATATTTTTATTTCTGCGTTTTGTGTCGTGCCTGCAGTGTTGAAATACGCTACTCTCTTTGTTTACTGTTGTGCTATCATCAGATAATAGCATCTTATGCTTTCGCCGAAAAGCCTTTTTGAAATCTGACAYGTTGGCTGGATTCACAACGAGTGTAGCTTTAATTTGGTATCTTACATGTGTGATTTAATGAACGTTTGATTTTTATATCATTTTATTTGAATATGGCGCTCTGTATTTTCCCTGGCTATTTAACCCCAGAGAGGTTAAATAAAGTCCACCTGTGTGCAATCTAAGTGTCACATGACCTGTCACATGATCTCAGTATATATACACCTGTTCTAAAAGGCCCCAGAGTCTGCAACACTGCTAAGCAAGGGGCACCACCAAGCAAGCGGCACCATGAAGACCAAGGAGCTCTCCAAACAGGTCAGGGACAAAGGTGTGGAGAAGTACAGATCAGGGTGGGGTTTAAAAAGAAATATCTGAAACTTTGAACATCCCACGGAGCACAATTAAATCCATTATTAAAAAATGGAAAGAATATGGCACCACAACAAACCTGCCAACAGAGGGCCGCCCACCAAAACTCACGGACCAGGCATGGAGGGCATTAATCAGAGAGGCAACAAAGAGACCAGAGATAACCCTGAAGGAGCTGCAAAGCTCCACAGCGGAGATTGGAGTATCTGTCCATCGGACCACTTTAAGCCGTACACTCCACAGAGCTGGTCTTTACGGAAGAGTGGCCAGAAAAAAAGCCATTGCTTCTAGAAAAAAAGAAGCAAACATGTTTGGTGTTCAACAAAAGGCACATGGGAGACTCCCCAAACATATGGAAGAAGGTAATCTGGTCAGATGAGACTAAAATTGAGCTTTTGGCCATCAAGGAAAATGCTATGTCTGGCGCAAACCCAACACCTCTCATCATCCCCGAGAACACCATCCCCATAGTGAAGCATGGTGGTGGTAGCATCATGCTGGGGGGATGTTTTTCATCAGCTGGGACTGGGAAACTGGTCAGAATTGAAGGAATGATGGATGGAGCAAAATACAGGGAAATTCTTGAGGTAACCTGTTTCAGTCTTCCAGAGATTTGAGACTGGGTCGGAGGTTCACCTTCCAGCAGGACAATGACCCTAAGTATACTGCTAAAGCAACACTCAAATGGTTTAAGGGGATACATTTAAATGTCTTGGAATGTCCTAGTCAAAGCCCAAACATCAATCCAATTGATAATTTTTGGTATGACTGAAAGATTGCTGCACACCAGAGGAACCCATCCAACTTGAAGGAGCTGGAGCAGTTTTGCCTTAAACAATGGGCAAAAAGTGTCTAGATTATAGAGACCTATAGAGACATTTCCCAAGAGACGTGCAGCTGTAATTGCTGCAGTGGTGGGCATGTTGTGTAAATCAAATGACACAAACCCCCCCAAAAATCTATTTTAATTCCAGGTTGTAAGGGAAAAACAATTGAAAAATTTCAAGGGGGCTATAAAGGCAAACTCAGCTCAACACGCACTGATATTGCCAATTACTTTAATACATTTTTCATTGGGAAGGCATGGTGTGCCAGTAACAAACGCTGACACTACACATCCAAGTATAACTTATTATGAAAGACAAGCAATGCAAATTTTAATTCCGTAAAGTGAGTGAGAAAGAGGTAATTTTTTGTTGTTGTTGTCTATTAACAATGACAAGCCACCGGGTTCTGACAACTTGGATAGGAAATTCCTGAGGATAATAGTGGACAATATTGCCACTCCAATTTGTCATATCTTCAATCTAATCATACTAGAAATTGTGTCCCCTCAGGCAAGGAGGGAAGCGAAAGTAATTCCGCTACTCAAGAATAGTAAAGCCCCCTTTACTGGCTCAAATAGGCGGTGAATCAGCCTGTTACCAACCCTTAGTAAACTTTCAGAAAAAATTGTGTTTAACCAGATACAATGCTATTTTACTGTAAACAAATTCACAACATACTTTCAGCACACTTATAGGGAAGAACATTCAACAAGCTCGGCACTTACACAAATGACTGATGATTGGCTGAGAGAAATTGATGATGAAAATATTGTGGTAGCTGTTTTGTTAGACTTCAGTACGGCTTTTGACATTATCGTTCAGTCTGCTGATTGAAAAATGTATGCGTTACACCCCTTGCTAGTATATTGTGGATAAAGAGTCAAAGAGTGTGTTCTTTAATGAAGCCTCTCCAACATAATACAGGTAGAATCAGGAATTCCCCAGGGCAGCTGTCTAGGCCCCTTTCTTTTTCAATCTTTACTAATGACATGCCACWGGCTTTAMKTAAAGCCAGTGGCATGTCATTAGTACTACAGCGAGGGAAATCACTGCAACACCTAACAAAGAGCTGCAGTGAATTTCAGAATGGGTGGCAAAGAATAAGTTAGACCTAAATATTTCAAAAACGAAAAGCATTTTATTTGGGACAAATCATTCTCTCAACCCTAAACCTCAACTAAATATTGTAATAAATAATGTGGACATTGAGCAAGTTGAGGTGACTAAACTGCTTGGCGTAACCCCGGATTGTATACTGTCATTGTCAAAACATGTTGATACATGTCACGGCCGTTGCTGGAAGAAGACCAAGGTGCAGTGTGGTTAGCGTACATTTTCCTTTTTATTATAGAATGTCGCCAACAAAACAATAAACAATACAAAAACGACCGTGAAGCTTAACAGGGCTAATGCCACAAACAAAGTTAACTACCCACAACGAAAGGAGGTAAAGGGCTACCTAAGTATGGTTCCCAAACAGAGGCCTTCTTAACAACACTAGGCAGGTCCTACAGGCCCTAGTTGTGTTGCACCTGGACACTCACTCTACACACACATACACATGGATTTTGTATTGTAGATATGTGGTAGTAAAGTTGTGGCCTGAAGGAACACACTTAATGTCTTGAGAAAAGTGTTATGAAATGTAATGTCATATAATATTTTAAATTGTACATAACTGCTTTAATGTTGCTGGACCCCAGGAAGGGTAATGGGGATTCCTAACCCTTTCATTTGTGAGTTCCAAATATCTCTAACGGCACCCCAGCATGAGTTTTTTCATGCACGTGATGTTAGAACGTTCTCTCCATTCCAGAATGTGATTGTTACGTAACAGTACATTTAATCTGCGCTGCCCTCAAACCAAAGCACGCAGCCTGTTTTTATTTATAGGCTGTTTTCAACTTGTCAATTTTGTATTATTTTCTAACAAGTTTTTCATTTTCTAATAACAGTTTGAATTGAGGTGTTGTAACGCTCGTCGTCGTAAGGAAGAGTGGACCAACGCGCAGCGTGGAAAGTGTTCATGATCTGTATTGTCAAGAATCACTCAAATAAAAATAACGGATACAAAAACGAAAGCGAACAGTTCCGTCAGGCACAGATATTAAACGGAAAACAACACCCCACAAAACCCAAACGGAAAATGACAACTATTATATGATCCCCAATCAGAGACAACGATAGACAGCTGCCTCTGATTGGGAACCACACTAGGAAAAAACAACAAAGAAATAGAAAACGTAGATTCTCCCACCCGAGTCACACCCTGACCAAACCAAACATAGAGAATAAATAAGGATCTCTAAGGTAAGGGCGTGACAGTACCCCCCCCAAAGGTGCGGACTCCGGCCGGAAACCAGAACCTATAGGGGAGGGTCCGGGTGGGCATCTACTCTCGGTGGGGACTTCGGTGCGGGACGCAGACCCCGTCCCGCTTTAGGCTCCCCCCACTTTGGTGGCGCCTCCGGTGCAGGGATCGTCGCAGGGACCTCCGGACCTTAGATCATCGCCGGAGACTCTAGACTGCAGATCGCCGCTGGAGGCTCGGGACTGCAGATCACCGCTGGAGGCTCCGGACTGCGGACCGTCGCTGGAGACTCCGGACTGGGGACCGTCGCTGGAGGCTCCGGACTGGGGACCGTCGCTGGAGGCTCCGGACTGGGGACCCTCGCTGCAGGCTCCGGATTGGGGACCCTTGCTGCAGGCTCCTTTCCATGGATCATCACTACAGGCTCTGGGCCATGGATCATCACTGGAGGCTTCGTGCCATGGATTACCACTACAGGCTCCGGGCCATGGATCATCACTGGAGGCTTCGTGCCATGGATCATCACTGGAGGATTCGTCCATGGATTATCACTAGAGGCTCCGGGCCATGGATTATAACTGAGGCTTCGTGCCATGGATTATCACTGGAGGCTTCGTGCCATGGATCATCACTACAGGCTCCGGGCCATGGATCATCACTGGAGGCTTCGTGCCAGGATCATCACTGGAGGCTTCGGACCATGGATCATCACTGGAGGCTTCGTACGTGGAGCCGGAAACAGGTCTCACCGGACTGAGGAGATGTACTAGAAGCCTGGTGCGGGGAGCTCGCACAACACGTCCTGGCTGGATACCCACTCCAGCTCGGTGAGTGTGGAGAGCTGGAACAGGACGCACTGGGCTATGAAGGCGCACTGGAGGCATAGTGCGTAGAGCCGGCGCAGGATATGCTGGGCCGTGGAGGCGCACTGGAGGTCTGGAGCGCAGAGCTGGCACAACCCGTCCTGGCTGAATCCCCCCCGTAGCACGGAAAGTGGTGGGGAGCTGGAACAAGGCCGCACTGGGCTGTGCCTTTGCGAACTGAGGATAACCGGTGCCGTAGAGCTGGCCGCAGGATATCCTTGACGAAGAAACGCACCGGAGGCCCAGGAAGCGTCTGAGCCGGCACGAAATCCGTCTGGCTGAAATGCCCACTCCTAGCACGGTCAACTGCGGGGAAGCTGGGGAACAGAGTGCACGGCGGGCTATGATGCGTACTGGAGACACCGTGCGGCATGCCCCTGCATTAACACGGTGCTGACCAGTCACAATGCTCCCCAACAAGTAAGCCACCGGGGAGTTGGCTCAGGTTCTAAACCTAACCTCCACCAAATTTCATCTGCCGTGTGCCCTCGCCAAAAATGTTTTGGGGCTGCCTTCGCTGCTTTCCGTCGTTCCTTGACTCCTCGTAATCGTCTGCCGTTCCTCTTTCGCTGCCTCGCCTGCTTCCCATGGCAAGGGTCTTGTCCCCTGAGCATTCCTCCTCCCAGGTTGCCAGGATGTCTCCACTCCCCTTTCTCCCGGGCCCGGATCCTGCTCCTCCTGGGCCACGCTGCTTGGTCCTTTTAGGTGGGGTGTTCTGTACGCCTCGTGCGTCGTAAGGAAGAGTGGACCAAAGCGCAGCGTGGAAAGTGTTCATGATCTTTATTGTCAAGAATCACTCAAACAAAAATAACGAACACAAAAATGAAAGTGAACAGTTCGGTCAGGCACAGATGCTAAACGGAAAACAACACCCCACAAAACCCAAACGAAAATGACAACTATTATATGATCCCCAATCAGAGACAATGATAGACAGCTGTCTATCACACTAGGAAAAAACAACAAAGAAACAGAAAACGTAGATTCTCCCACCCGAGTCACACCCTGACCTAACCAAACATAGAGAATAAATAAGGATCTGTAAGGTCAGGGCGTGACAGGTGTGTTCCGCCTCATTCATTCACATAAAAGTAGTAATTTTCACTTTTGCGGACCAATTAATTTTTGAACATTTCTGACCCGAACAAAATTCTCCAAACACTTCCCAATTGTTTGTGCAGTTCAAGTCTGCAGACATTTGCTCATCTCCCGTCCTGCATACACGTGTTCACATTTTCAGTCTGTTGCCAGCATCGCAATCAAAGTTGTTTCCGTTACCAATAACATCTTTGGAAATGTGTGCGTTTCTATCAAAGTAAGTGCCGTATTACGTTATAATAGTTTCTGCATGTCGTTTCTACTGTAGCATAATGTTTTTGTGTATATTCCTTATAACCGCGGACACGCGATGTAACGTTTCATAACCTTTATGGTGTTATACTCAATGCTTAGGTAGCTAGCTACACTCTTCTATTAGCTCTGGATATGAATGCTAATTGCGTCAGAGAAGTATTAGCATGTGTTGTATTTTGAAGCTACCCTGGCCTTATGACTCCCAAGTGGCACAGCGTCTCAGTTCTAGAGGCGTCACTACAGACACCATCTTCAAATCCAGACTGCGTTTCTATCAAAGTAAGTGCCTTATTACGTTATAATAGTTTCTGTGTTGTGTTATACCGTTTCTACTGTAGCTCACTGTGTGTATGGAGCATAATATATTTGTGTATATTCCTTATAACAGGGGACACGTGAGGTAACGTTACTCATTTCATAACCTTTATGGTGTTATATTCAATCATGCTTATGTAGCTAGCTGCATTCTTATATTAGCTCTGTAAAACAATGCTAAATGTGTCAGAGTATTGGCTTGTTGTATTTTGAAGCTACCCTAGAAAAATATCTTATACCACTTGGTCGTTTTCTGAGTGCATTCCACAACGCTGTTTATCATGTCCACCTTATCCACTGCCCCCATTTTGAGGTTATAGTCAAGCACAGTCTGGTTTGATGTTTCTCTGTCTGGTTTGATGTTTCTCTGTCTGGTTTGATGTTTCTCTGTCTGGTTTGATGTTTCTCTGTCTGGTTTGTTTCTCTGTCCTGTTTGATGTTTCTCTGTCTGGTTTGATGTTTCTCTGTCTGGTTTGATGTTTCTCTGTCTGGTTTGATGTTTCTCTGTCTGGTTTGTTTCTCTCTCCCGTCAGGTGGTCCACCTTCCCTGTGGCCGACGTGGTTGCTGTATGGACAGTGGAGAGGACACGACGTCTCGTTTGTCATGGCACTTTACTGCCAGCTGTTGACAATTGTTATTTTGTATAACGGGTCATTTAAGATGGCAGTAGCATTGATGATGAAATGCAGTCATAGCAGCAGAACTAGAATGCAGTCTTGGGAAAAGAGGGTGGCAAAGAAGGGAGTTGCAACATAGGATCTCTGCTCCAGGATTCTCTTAGGGAGTTCTTCTTCACTATCCCCATGAGAAGGACTGTCACCAGGAAGGTATACATTTCACTAACTGTGGTTGTCCCCCCCTACTCCTGACTCTCTCTTCTCCTGTAGCTCCAAGGCATAGTGATTGGTCTCTGCTATGTCTCCCACCAGCTCCTCTGTCAGAAACAACTTGAAGCACTGCCTCAGATGGAAATGGCAAGGGCCGTTGCACTCCAGACTGGGAATCATCAACGCAAACAGCAGGGCCAGGAGGGGTGAAATGGCTGGCAGCCTTCCAGCTACCACAGAACTCCTGTACTTCATCTACTATTGGTCTGCCTCCATCACCACCAGCATCTTCAAATGGAACTAGGACTTTGTCAGTGGACAAGGGGTCCTCAGATTCAGGGTTCTCAATGGCTGGGGGGCAGCTCCTCACTGTAACTGTCAGAATTTTTTTAAGTCTCCAGAATTTCCCGCATTTGTGAGTTGTCTCCTTTTGAAAGACGTTGGTAATGATACAGCTTAGCTCATTAGCTACATACATAAACAACACTGAATGGCTCAGAGTGAGAGTGAGAGGTTACGTGATTTACTGCCTGCACGTGCCATTTGTATCAATAAATCACTATCAGAAAATGTTGTGTGGTATTATTGATATATTTACTATTTTATTCCCGTTTTTTAATTACCGGTGATAAATCATGCATTCCGAATTTTGCATAGATTGTAATGGGCACATATGTGTGTAAAATAATTTTTTGAAGGTTGTACTGATTATGATGAGCTAAGCTAATTCCAGCTAAGTGTGTGGAGCCATGTTTGTTGACATACAACGCATTCTGGGTTTCACGTGATCGTCTGTCGGACCAAAGATGCTATAACAAAATGAGGTGAGTAAGGGTTCACAAATTTTTTGAGAACTTCAGGAAGTGAATGGTGGGATGTGAATGATGGTAGATGACACACCCCTTCGACATGCATACTATAAACAGACCAAACTCATCTTGTCTTCTCTTATTATCTTTGGTTTCTGTGAGGAAAAAAAGCCTGGCTGCACGCTGGAACTAATCGTCGGATTACTTTCGATTTCTAGAAAGTGTTTTACTCAATTATTTTGATCAACGGTGAGCTCACCCGTGATGTGATTAATTATACATAGTAATTGCTATTAGCTAATTCATATTGTAGTTTATGTCAGCCGAGAGTTAGAAAATATGACCGCTTGTGTTGCGTCAATCTTTCCTCAGTTAGCGCTAGGACAAATGTAGCCTACATTTTTTTGGTTAGGATGATTGTGTTATGCTATAGATACTTCTGTGAATATCTGAACATTGCATCCAAAAATAAACTGCTCACATTCTGGACATAACTTTGTAAGGACTGTGTTTGTGTAAATAGTTTCTGAAAAAATTGTGGCCAGCTCAAATGCTGAATGTTGCGTCATTCGAAACTGGCCGTTCTAAATAAGCATTTAGATCACACGGTTGTGATCGTACGCTTCAGGGACCACTGTAGAACGATCACACCCGTCTGATGGTACGTGTGAAATACATTCTGTAATACAGAGACATAACTAGCTAATTGTAAGAAAGTGTTTGACCCGAGGAAAACCCCATAGTGTCCATGTCCTCTTTTTCTTCTCTTCAGGTCGGCAGGGTCATCAGATATCATGATGGGTACGGTCGTCTGGGGGAGTTTTGGCAGAGACCTGTGTATGTAGTTCTTACAATTAGCTAGTTATGTCTCTGTATTACAGAATGTATCAGATTGTTGGGATTTTGGATTGTTTCCAGACAATGCTGAGACTATGCTACAATTAGCTATACACCTCGTTGCTTATGAAATATTGATGTGGACCAAAGCAAGTAACCTTACAGACACAGAGCTTGATTGTGTGGAGAATAGGGTGTTTTATATGAAAATATTTTATTTTAATTATCCCACCTCTCTGCCCAAGCAACCCATCACCCTGGCCTACTCTTCACCAGGTTATTTTTGTTATATAGCAAATGGAACCAATCTCCAGTTGGGGGAAAGTCATTGTAAGTATAATCTTTCTGTCTACAATAAAACAACCATGCCCTTACTGTTGAGAAGTGGAACAATCCAACCCTAACATGTCGTTGGGAATACGTTATTAAAACTTCTTATGGCTGTAGGGGCAGTATTGAGTAGCTTGGATGAAAGGTGCCCAGAGGTGCCCATAGTAAACTGCCTGCTCCTCCGTCCCAGTTGCTAATATATGCATATTAGTATTAGTATTGGATAGGAAACACTCTGAAGTTTCTAAAACTGTTTGAATGATGTCTGTGAGTATAACAGAACTCATATGGCATGCAAAAACCTGAGAAGAAATCCAAACAGGAAGTGGGAATTCTGAGGTTGGTCGATTTTCAACCAAGCCCCTATTGAATACACAGTGTGATATGGATGAGTTTGCACTTCCTACGGCTTCCACTAGATGTCAACAGTCTGTAGAACTTTGTCTGATGCCTCTACTGTGAAGTGGGGCCGAAGGAGACCGGAATTAGTCAGGTCTATCATGACCTGACCATGCTCTGACCATGCGCGTTCACATGAGAGGGAGCTCTGTTCCATCGCACATCTGAAGTCAATGTAATTCTCCGGTTGGAACGTTACTGAAGATTTATGTTAAAAACATTCTAAAGATTGATTCAATAGATCGTTTGACATGTTTCTACTGACTGTTACGGAACTTTTTGACATTTCGTCTGCTTTTAGTGAACGCGCTTCCTGACTTTGGATTTGTTTACCAAACATGCTAACAAAAATAGCTATTTGGACATAAATGATGGACATTACCGAACAAAACGAACATTTCTTGTGGAAGTGGGAGTCCTGGTAGCTGCATTCCGACGAAGATCAGCAAAAGTAAGTGAAGATTATTTAATGCTTTTTATGAGTTTTTTTAACTCCACAATTTGGCGGTAAACTGTATGGCTTCCTTTGTCGGCTGAACGCTTGTTCTCAGATGATTGATATTGTGCTTTAACAAAAGCTGTTTGAAAATCTTGACTCACAGCGTTTGCATTAAGGAACAAGTGTATTCTTTAATTCTATGATAAAACATGTATCTTTCATCAAGTTTATGATGAGTATTTATTTATTTGAACGTGGCTGCTCTGCAATTTCTCCGGGAATATTTTGGAGCATTTCTGAACATGGCGCCAATGTAAACTGAGGTTTTTGGATATAAATATTTAACTTTATCGAAAAAAACATATATGTATTGTGTAACATGAAGTCCTATGAGTGTCATCTGATTGAAGATCATCAAACGGTTAGTGATTCATTTTATCTCTATTCTGCTTTTTGACTCCTGTCTTTGGCTGAAAAAGTGCTGTCTTTTTCTGTGATTTTTGCGGTGACCTAACATAATCGTTTGTTGGTGCTGTTCGCTGTAAAGGCCTAATTTGAAAAATCGACACACTTTGGTGTATTAACAAGCAAGATTACCTTTAAAATGGTATAAGATACATGTATGTTTGAGGAATTTTAATGATGAGATTTCTGTTGTTTGAATTTGGCGCCCTGCACTTTCACTGGCTGTTGTCATATCATCCCGTTAACAGGATTGCAGCCATAAGAAGTTATGTCAAGAATGTCAGTGTGTATGATACATCTATTTCCTCAGTAAATGGAACTATGTAAGTTTCTGTCTGACAACAAGGCTCCTGAGTGGCAGAGCGGACGAAGGCACTACATCTCAGTGCTAGAGGTGTCACTACAGACCCTGGTTTGATTCCAGACTGTATCACACCTGGCTGTGATTGGGAGTCCCATAGGGTGGTGCAAAATTGGCCCAGTGTTGTCCGGGTTAGGGTTTGACCAGGGTAGGCTGTCATTGAAAATAAGAATTTGTTCTTAATTCACAAAGTCTGAATCCCTTGCTTTTCTACACAATCGGCCATTGAATGCCTGTTTCTATGTGTTTCTACTTAAAAGTGTTTTTAAAAAATGACGAAGAATTCTAAATACTTCCAGGAGGGCCTAATGTGTTCCGTATTGTTCAAACTCCACAGCGCTCTGTGTGATTTTCTGACCTACTGCAGTGCTCCCAAACACCTTTTAATTATCCATGACACTTCCCCCTGTCACAGCCCTGGTCTGCATCTGGTGATAACATAAACTAGCAAACCCAGACCCATACCCTAGGCTTTGCTTAGGTTAACCCTGCAGACAAACAACCTGCACATCCCCAAACCCCCCAAACATACACTCCAGGTCTGACTTGTTCTAGACCTAGACTCCAACCCAGACTCTGCTTATTCTAAGTTTTTAACCCCCAAACACTCAACCCAAAAATACCAAACACAGAACAAGAAATCAGTCCTGGATTTCCCCAAAACTCATAACAGCCAGACCCTTAAACTCCAAACTTTGCTCAGACAAAAATCAGAAAGATTCCTGTACCTTGTCTCTTTTTACCCTTTTGTTCCCTGCCACTCATTCATCTACAAGCTTGTCCACTATGTAGCATGATGTAATAGAGAACCCATAATGCAAGTTAACATAATGGTCTTATCTCTTATCCAGGACCAGTGACCATTCAAACTCTATGACCTAGCCTCTGATGACTTAGACTTGAACTCCTTGACCATACGGGATACAGCAGACATTAAAGCCAGAGAAAATGCAAATCAACAGGCCTTTCTCTTGGATAGTGATAAGAAGACCAATATCTCAATATATCATAAACGAATGTATCATACAAAAAAGGCCAAACTCTGAGTGACATTTCAAATGTTTACTCAGCGAAGATGCACCAGCTGAATACATACATTCAATACAGTGCAGTGTCCACTTATACCCTCAGCTCTCGCCCCCTCCCTTCCACAAAAATGTACTTCAGTACTTGTCCATCACCCAGGATTCTCCATGCTCCTCCATGCATATCACCGGACTTCTTATCAGTCAGGAGAGGCCTTGAGTTATTGGGTGTACGCATTCCTACAGTACACTGCAATCCACAAAATAATTCCACTTCTCATACACAAAGAGTTTAAACTTAACACTACTTTCAATCTCTAATGATATATAATAACAACCTAATAACACTAAGCGAGTATAATGATATAAAACAGTGAAGATATAAAACAGTAAAATAAAACAGCAATTTACAATCTACCAATAGTATGAGGACAATGTTCTGTGAACAACACTGAGAGAGTAAAAACATAACTTTAGAGTTATCCAATGCCAAACAAACTGTCTGTGCACAGAAGTATGTTTGCCCTTGAAGTTTAAACATCCTTAACAGGAAGTGGGTAAGAAGGGTAACATTTTTGTGAATGAATGAAGTGGAGCTTGGCTTGGCAGGGGCAGAGGCAGACAGGCAGTCACTGAACACACAGGGTCATCATTCCTGATCCTACTCATTCCCAATGAGTCACACATCAGGCCTAGTCATGCCTCCAAAAGGGACATTGGTGGAACGGGATGTACTGGGAACCCAGAACATCTAAACCCCTGGGCAGCTATTCATTACTCAGACTGCATGGCAAGCAGACACACAAACACACAAACAGATGAAAATACTTGGCTACACTTGCACAAACACACAACTGTTGGGCTGACACCACACACACAGAAATATTTAAAGGACAGTCGGCCTAACACAGCATGGATGCACACACACACACACACACACACACACACACACACCACACACACACACACACACACACACACACACACACACACACACACACACACACACACACACACACCACACACACACACACACACACACACACCACACACACCACACACACACACACACACACACACACACACACACACACACACACACAGAAACAAAGATACACAAAAATCTAAACGCAGACATGTTTACTTACACAGAACATGGTTGCCATGTTCTAAGAACATAAGCTATGTTTAGCTTCTTCAGGCTAGAGTCTATTTTTCTCCACTTCCTGTCTGACTGACGTGCCCAAAGTAAACTGCCTGTTACTCCAGGCCCAGAAGCCAGGATATGCATATAATTCAAATCAATCAAAGTTTATTTGTCACGTGCGCCGAATACAACAGATGTAGTAGACCTTACAGTGAGGTATTAGGTGAACAATAGGTAAGTAAAGGAATAAAACAACAGTAAAAAGACAGGCTATATACAGTGGTGAGGCTATAAAAGTAGCGAGGCTACATACAGACACCGGTGAGTCAGGCTTATTGAGGTAGTATGTACATGTAAATATGGTTAAAGTGACTATGCATATATATGAACAGAGAGTAGCTGTAGCGTAAAAAGGGGTTGGTGGGGGTGGGTGGCGGGACACAATGCAGATAGCCCGGTTAGCCAATGTGCGGGAGCAGCTGGTTGGTCGGCCCAATTGAGGTAGTAAGTATATGAATGTATAGTTAAAGTGACTATGCATATATGATAAACAGAGAGTAACAGCAGCGTTAGAAGAGGGGTTGCGGGGCACACAATGTAAATAGTCTGGGTAGCCATTTGATTACCCGTTCAGAGTCTTATGGCTTGAGGGTAAAAACTGTTGAGAAGCCTTTTTGTCCTAGACTTGGCACTCCGGTACCGCTTGCCATGTGGTAGTAGAGAGAACAGTTCTATGACTGGGGTGGCTGGGGTCTTTGACAATTTTTAGGCCTTCCTCTGACACCGCCTGGTGTAGAGGTCCTGGATGGCAGGCAGCTTAACCCCAGTAATGTACTGGCCGTACGTACTACCCTTTGTAGTGCCTTGCGGTCAGAGGCCAAGCAATTTTCATACCGGCAGTGATGCAACCAGTCAGGATGCTCTCGATGTTGCAGCTGTAGAACCTTTTGAGGATCTCAGGACCCATGCCAAATCTTTTTAGTTTCCTGAGAGGGAAATAGGCTTTGTCGTGCCCTCTTCACGACTGTCTTGGTGTGTTTTGGACCATTCTAGTTTGTTGTTGATGTTTGCTACCATTGGATAGAAAACACTTTGAAGTGTGTAGAAATGTTAAAATAATGTATGAGACTATAACACAATTGATATGATAGAAGAAAATCCAAAGAAAAACCAACCGGAAATAGTTTTTTTGAGAGCCCATGCTCTTACAATGGAAAGCTATGGGGCATATGCAATTCAAGCTCCCAGATTGCAATTCCTATGGCTTCCACTAGAAGTTAACAGTCTTTGTTTAAGGTTTCAGGTTTGTTTCTTCCCAAACGAGGAAGAATTTTGAGTTTTGGTACTGGGAGTCAGAGTTGGAAATCAGTCTGTGCGTGCGCGACGAAGAGGACACACACCTGCTAATTTTACTTTCCTATTGAACATACTTCATTCCATATGAAATATTATAGTTTAATTATATTTTAGGGTACCTGAGGATTAAATATAAACTTATTTTGACTTGTTTTAACAAAGTTTAGCGGTAGCTTTTTGGATTCCTTTCTCTGCATGTTGAACGAGCGGATTACTCAAATCGATGGCGCCAACTAAACAGACTTTTTGGGATATAAAGAAGGATTTTATCTAACAAAACGACCATGCATGTTGTAGCTGGGACCCTTTGGATTGCAAATCAGAGGAAGATTTTCAAAAAGTAAGTGAATATTTAATCGCTATTTGTGATTTATCAAGCCTGTGCTGGTTGAAAAATAAATTGATGTGAGGCGCCGTCCTCAAACAATCGTATGGCATGCTTTCGCTGTAAAGCCGATTGTAAATCGGACAATGCAGTTAGATCAACAGGAATTTAAGCTTTTAACCGATATAAGACACTTATATGTACCTAGATGTTTAATATCCATCATTTGTATGATTATTTATTTGAATTGCGCATCCTCCAATTTCACCGGAAGTTGTCGACAGGTGTCCCTCTGGTGGGACGCCTAGCCCTAAGATTAATAGTCTATTTTATTTAACCTTTATTTAACCTTTATTTAACAAATTAAGTCAGTTAAGAACAAATTCTTATTTACAATGACGGCCTACACCGGCCAAACCCTAACCAGGATGAGGCTGGGCCAATTGTGCGCTGCGATACTGTGCCTTAGATCAATGCACCACTCGGGAGCCTAGACAGATTTCATGGGAATGTTGCAAAAACATTCATGTGTCCAGTTTTCTAAGGGTTAGGAGATGTTCTCAGAACATAAGATATGAATGTTCTAAACACGTTTCATTCTCCTAACCCTCAGAAAACTGGACACATGAATGTTCTTACAACGTTTCCATGAAACTTGTCTAGAACATTAATAGCTTATGTTCCGCGAACATGGTAACCATGTTCTGAGTAAGTTCTGTTTGACATTAAGGGAATGGTCTCTTAGAAACAGTCATTGCACGTCACTGGAAAATTTGAGATGAAAACGCTAATGAGACTTTTAAGGGAACGTTCTCTAAAGTTGTAGGAATGTTTGTTGTTAGCAGGGGAGATGCAGATTTTTCCCTTTAAAATGTACGCCAAATAAAAAATATTGATTTCAAAGTTTAACAAACCATACAACTCTATGCACAAGGACTACTTTTAACAATTTACATTGAGGACTTTACAAAAACACATTTATTGGAAGAACTGCGCAGATGCAACATTTGGTAATAGAATTTCAGTAGTCTCCCCCCTCCCTTATGTGAACACGTTTTCCAAAAACTCTGTTAAATATCTGCTCTGAATTAAGATTCAAAGATTTCTGCAGAAATAATGGGGTGTCAGCTATGATATGACACCTTGACTTCAGAAACAATAAATTGTGTTTATTGAACTACAGTAAGTGAAGTGGATTTCACCTGTTAACAGAATTGTGGTAACAGAATTACATCATGGGTCCCTGATCTGTACTACACAGAAATGTATAATTATGGATATGAATGTCATTCTCTTTATGGTGTATCCTAAATAGATACACAAAGGTAGGCATATGCAATATCCTCCTTTGCATATCTGGGTATTATTCTACACACTAGCTAATATTTTAATGAGCTCCGCCACCGAACAAGACCAAATTTGGTTGTTCTGGACGAAATCTAAAAAATCATAGTTTCACAAGTTTGGACATCAAAGTACAGCACAGTAGAGTACAGTAAAGTACAGCACAGAACAGTAGAGTTCAGTACAGTAAAGCACATAAGAGTGTACTCAACTCTGTGCTCTACTGTGTACTCTATTCTACTCTACTGGTCAGTACAGTCAGGGACCTCGGTACATTCTTAAATATATTATTCATGTATTTATTGGAACTCAGTCAGAGTCTCAACTTACTGTTGACAGTTAGAATAGTACACAAGGTGCAATTTCGAAACTTGGTTGTGCATCAGCAGTTTTTCTCTTGTTATATGTCACCCTCTGACAGTCACTCAATTAGCCCATGTCAGTTAAACATTTTTAGATTGGTAAATTAGTCTAGTTAGTCTAGCCAGCTATCTGAACTTGTAGTAATCATGGCCACATTACCGACCCGAGAAGCAGGGCACGTGCCCAGGTGCTCCGACCTCCAGAGGGGCCCTAATTGATTTTGTTAGTCACTCTCACTCAGATATCATATTAACATGGTCCTTTGGAAAATACGATCCAAAGATTATGGCAGAGACTATTTAATTGTATAATAGAAAAATCATTCACACAAGCAGCTGCAATGGAGATCTAGCTTTGATTTCACAGGGAAGAACTCAAAGAATAAATGGTTACATGTCCCTTATATAGTGGGAGGTGATAATACAATCATATTGTTTACACAACAGTTCTTTCAATACAAGCAACAGTTCCAGAACACAATGGCCTTGAGTTAGGGTGTAGACATACCAGGAGGCATAACACCACAGTCCAACACAGAACATATCCCTTGAGAAGTTACAACAGCTCCCCCCAAATTCTGCCACCACAATTCCCGATTTGATGCCATGAAAACAATAGGCATCACCATACATGACATATCTAATCTGTTGTCAGACAGAATTGAAAACCTTCTGGTTTTTGTGAAATTGGCTTTTTAAACAGAAACGGGTGGTCTGAATGGAACTCCGAAAAGGTAATTTAATAATAACAATCTGGGGAAAAGGGGGGTTCATAGAGATTTGGGTCATTCCGAGGGCAGTAGGCATTATCATCTCCAATAGGGCAATTTGGATCCCCAATAAAGGGTAAAACAGTGGCGAGATCCATCAAGTCATTCATGTTGACTTCTGTGGTCATGACCATCTGGTGGGGAGGAGATACTGCTGTTTCACACAATCTCCTCACCAAGGTCGCCAGGCATGAGAACAGGCAGACCGATAGCGCAAGGACTCCAACCAGGCCTAGGAGACTTTGCAACACGAGAGTTCCAATGTTCCCCAGGCTGGTTTCCACCAATGCAAACAAATCCCAACCCCACTCGTTATCTCGCCGGTTTGCAGTAGCTACCACCTGTGGCAACAGACTCAGCAACAACAATGGAGGAATCCGGAATGTAAGTACAACATTCTGCCTTCACCACCGCACCCCATCCGCTATCCGCTAGGAGAATATCCAAAGCCAATCTATTTTGTAAGACCATGGTACGTGTAGCTACACGGTCAGCCAGTTAATGCTTCCAAAGCAGTGGCAGTAGCATTCCCATTTCTTTGTACTTCATTGGCTAGTTCTCAAATGGAATCAAGCACAGTTGTCATGCCATAATTGGGAAGTAATGCAGATATTTTTTTTTTGCAAGGCCAGCTACAATGGTCCTACCATACAAATGGGAGGAAGAGTGATTTGGGGGTTTAGGAATAGCACACACAGCAGGAACAACATAGCAGGATCCTGACCAATTCGTAGGCAGATAATAGTATGCTTTCATCCCACACCCTTTTCATTTCATCTTTATTTAACTAGGTAAGTCAGTTAAAGGTGTAATATAATACGTGGGAACATTTGCCGGGATGATATTAGCAAGAAGGGAGAATGATCATCGTGCACCACGGGCCATGTAATGGACCAGTCGATTAGGAGGAGAGAAGGTAGGAGCTGTGATTCTTGGGAAGCCCCATAGGGCTCTAATCAAAAGTCGTGCACTATATAGGGAATGGGGTACCATTTGGGAAGAAGCCTTGGCCTTAAAAGGATGCTGTACACAAAAAGTTGAGGAGTACCCTATTGAATGATAATAATAAAATTAATAAATTCAATTTGTATAGCGTTTTTCTTTCCAGAGTTATCACAAAGCTCTCATAAGGATGGGACACACTCATCCTTATCAAAAATGTCTATATATGCAAAGCTCTTGACAAAGACACGAAACGTGGGGCAATTGGCTTTTGTTTCTGTTTG
Organism: Salvelinus sp. IW2-2015; assembly: GCF_002910315.2. Classification (NCBI taxonomy): domain Eukaryota; kingdom Metazoa; phylum Chordata; class Actinopteri; order Salmoniformes; family Salmonidae; genus Salvelinus; species Salvelinus sp. IW2-2015. The sequence goes on from NC_036866.1 coordinate 34,246,747, forward strand.
TTTAACGCTGTGATTTTTTATTACAATAAATAATATATTGGAATTTCTCTTGGAGTGCATCCCCTCCTTATCATCCTCAGGAGCTGTAATTCCGGACTCTGCTTAGAACCTATGTTTGACTCATCTTTGATCACTGACAGACAGCACTAAGTAACAGTATGTTCTGTATGTGTCATAAACGCCACGGCCAGATCATACCCTTGGGAAACCTATAAAACACTCTGGTCCCCAGACTGTGATTCAACAGTGCTTTATTTGAGAGGTTTACAATAACCATGCCTTGTGAGTCAAACAAATCTGGATTTATTTACTGGTCAGTATTTTTTTGTTAAGAGCGTGATGATGGGTTGTGAAGATGGCACCGACAGACATGGTCGCCCTGTTTCTAGCTCCTGGTCAACTTTTTTGGGGTGTTATTTCTTACATTATTTTTCTCTGAACATTTCTTGCATTATTACCTACATCCGGAAATAACTTGGATATTAGATCGGCGGTCGCTCTTTTCGACCATAAATTCTAGTTACCTGAATTGTATCCTTTGATTGAACTCCCAGAGGCAATTCCATTCATCCCAGGAGCTGCTCCAAGACACCGTTGCTGGAGAGGGGGAATAAGGAGTGGGCTTTTAGTCAGACTCAGGAGGCGTGAATACCACCCACCGCTTCCGAGTATATTATTTGCTAACTTGGAGGTGTATGTTTCATGATCAACTACTCATGGTGTGATTGTGGTAACGTACTGGAACTCAAGTCCTTTTGTTCTCCCGATCTATATTCCAGATGGAATTCTCTTCCCCCCAAGCCAACACCTCGAAGTCTCTCAAAGAACTACACTGGAATTTGTGAAAACTGAAAAAAGCATATCCTTAGGCCACATTTATTGTAGATGGGGACATTAATAAAGGAAATCTGAGGAAAACGCTACCAAAGTTTTATCAAAACATCTCCTGTGCTACTCGCTCATCGGGCACTGTTGACCATTGTTCTGGGTTGCCTCTGAGAATAGTATTGACATATACACTGACTCGGTGACTGAGTTCATCAGGAAGTGCATAGATGATGTTGTTCCCACAATGATGATTAGAACTTATCCAAACCATAAACTGTGGATATATGGCAGCGTTCACGCAAAACTGAACATAGACGTGTACAAACAGACCAGCTACGCCCTCCGTAAGGCAATCAAACAGGCAAAACAACAGTACAGCGACAAAGTGGAGTTGCAATTTAATGGCTTAGACAAGTTGTATGTGGCAGGAACTCCAGACAATCACGGATTATAAGGGGAAAGTCCGCCATGTCGTGGACACAGACGCTTTGCTCCCAGAAATGCTAAACATCTTCTTCGCCCACTTCAATGAAAACACAGTGCTGCCGACACGGGCCAGCGCCACTCACAAGGACTGTGGGCTCACGTTCTCCGTGGCCGACGTGAGAAAGACATTTAAGCATGTTAAACCTAGCAAGTTTTCCAGCCCAGACAGCATCCCAAGCTGTGTCCTCAGAGCATGTGCTGAACAGCTGGCTGGAGTGTTTACGGACATATTTAATCTCTCCAAATCCCAGTTTGTTGTCCCCACTTGCTTCAAGATGTCCATCATTTTTCCTGTACCCAAGAAAGCGAAGGTAACTGAACTAAATCACTATCGCTCCATAGCATTCAGTTCTGTCATGATGAAATGCTTTGAAAGGCTAGTTAAGGATCATTTCACCTCCACCTAACCTGACACCCTAGACCCATAAAAATGTGCATACAACCCCAACAAATCGAAAGATTAAGCAATCACCATCGCACTGCAACCTGTCCTATCCCATCTGGACAAGAGGAACACCTACTGTATGTAAGAATGCTGTTCATCGAATACAGCTCAGCCTTCAACATTAAACTCAGGGCCTTGGGTCTTAACCCTGCTCTGTGCTACTGGGTCCTGGACTTCCTGATTGGCCGACCCCAGGTGGTGAAGGTAGGCATCTATTCTGGCTCTAACCAGAATAGGAAGAGGAGTGGGTGGCCCCGGTGCACAACTGAGCAAGAGGACAAGTACATTAGAGTGTCTAGTTTGAGAAACAGATGCCTCACAAGTCCTCAGCTGGCAGCTTCCTTTAATAGGAGCCGCAAACACCAGTCTCACCGTCAAAAGTGAAGAGGCGACTCCGGGATGCTGGCCTTCTAGGCAGAGTTGCAAAGAAAAAGCCATATATCAGACTGGCCAATAAAAAGATAAGATTAAGATGGGCAAAAGTACACAGACACTAGACAGAGGAACTCTGCCTAGAAGGCCAGCATCCCGGAGTCTCCTCTTCACTGTTGACTTTGAGACTGGTGTTTTGCAGGTACTATTTAATGAAACTGCCAGTTGAGGACTTGTGAGGCTAACTATTTACTTGCTTATTGTGTAGTGGAGGATAAAAATAATTGTATGCCTGTGGATGTGTAGCTAGCTACAGTGTGTAGCCGATCTGTGTATGGACCCTAAAACGTTAGGTTCTGAACTAATATTCATACCAATTTATGAACCTCAGCTATCATAGTTGTTGTATCAACTTCATGTCTGAATGGCATTAATGAAGCCTATGCATAGAGTAGAATATAATAACTTTATTGTGCCAAGAATGCAAGTCCTATATACATGTATTGTAGTTATTACCACGCATGAGATTCTCACATTGTAGCCTGTACATTGAATATATTCACTGATCATGTACTCTTCCTTGGCAAATAAAGGTGCGGTTCAGGTATGAATCTCTGAAACATTATTTTTCAGTTATATCAAACTCCATTATTTGAATGATGAAGTGTCTGCATGTATGTATTACAATTATACACTTCCACAGTGTTTACCACTGCTGCTCCTGGGACATCAATGATTATGTAACTGGTGTGAAATGGCTAGCTAGTTAGCCGGGTGCGCGCTAATAGCGTTTCAATCGGTGTCGTCACTCGCTCTGAGACCTTGAAGTAGTTGTTCCCCTTGCACTGCAAGGGCTGCGGCTTTTGTGGAGTGATGGATAATGATGCTTCGTGGGTGTCAGTTGTTGATGTGTAATAATGTAATAAAGTAATGACTTTTGAAATGCGTTACCTTACACGTTATGTTGGCTGACAATTTGTTAGCTACTCTGTCCTTACGAACCACATAGCATATCATTACAGCAGTATGTACCGGTATGTTAGCTAGCTACCTAACGTTAGTAGTTATACATCAAACTTGCCAGTATATTAACTATAGGCTATCTAACTACCCAACGTTTATTGACTTGATTATTCCAGTCATTCTTAGCTTAGCTAAATGGTATAGTCGTTGTGCGTTCTCAAAAGACATTCCGGTGCATTCGTAAATTCGCTCTGGCTATCTATAGGCTGGACAATAGAACAAATAAAAATTCCCCCAAGGCTGAAAAACAGCTTAAGAACGTTGGCTATGCTGGAACACCTTTATTTTTATTTAACCAGGTAGGCAAGTTGAGAACAAGTTCTCATTTACAATTGCGACCTGGCCAAAGCAATTCGACACATACAACAACACAGAGTTACACATTGAGTAAAACAAACATACAGTCAATAATACAGTAGAAAAATAAGTCTATATACAATGTGAGCAAATGAGGTGAGATAAGGGAGGTAAAGGCAAAAAAAAAGGCCATGTGGCGAAGTAAATACAATATAGCAAGTAAAACACTGGAATGGTAGATTTGCAGTGGAAGAATGTTCAAAGTAGAGATAGAAATAATGGGGTGCAAAGGAGCAAAATAAATAAATAAATACAGTAGGGAGAGAGGTAGTTGTTTGGGCTAAATTATAGATGGGCTATGTACAGGTGCAGTAATCTGTGAGCTGCTCTGACAGCTGGTGCTTAAAGCTAGTGAGGGAGATAAGTGTTTCCAGTTTCAGAGATTTTTGTAGTTCATTCCAGTCATTGGCAGCAGAGCACTGGAAGGAGAGGCGGCTAAAGGAAGAATTGGTTTTGGGGGTGACCAGAGAGATATACCTGCTGGAGCGCGTGCTACAGGTGGGTGCTGCTATGGTGACCAGCGAGCTGAGATAAGGGGGGACTTTACCTAGCAGGGTCTTGTGGATGACCTGGAGCAAGTGGGTTTGGCGATGAGTATGAAGCGAGGGCCAGCCAACGAGAGCGTACAGGTCGCAGTGGTGGGTAGTATACTAGCGCGAGCCCATAGCAAATTAATAGAATTGAACGTTCGCAAAGCCTGTTTTGACTGGAGTAATGCTTAGAATTCCGTTTCCCCAAAATGGCACAAAAAATGTATCCCTTTTTATTTTACCACTACAGTCTGTTCGTCGGACAAAACTGGAAAAAAACAACTTGTGTAGAAAGTTAACATCCGCACCTCGATGGTGTCAACTGTGGTTATCTCTGCACAATGAGAAAGTAGGGAAAAAATCAAACTTCTGACTATTTCTGGTCTAGCGTTCGATGACAAACGAGCTCGCTGCCCAGACTTACATAATTAAAAAGAGGAGATTCTCATGATTAAAATGGTGCCCGACTTCAAAAAAATGTAAATATACACATTGCGAGATATTTGGCAAAATAGACAGACATGCCTATATTTCCCCCATAGGAAACAATTGGAAGACCACAGAGTTCCAAAATATTTTTTGTTGTTGTTTACATTTTGACTGTAAAACAACATGCGCAGCTCTCATTGCCAACAATAGTGAAGCAGGCATTGTGACGTTGAACAATTAGCTGGGAATAGAACGTTCGGAAGGCGAATTGGTGCCACGATGCTCAATAGAACTAATAGGAGCTGGCAAGGTGAAAAATGCACTAAAATTAGACCTGTTTTTTCGCGATGACGTCAAAATGACGGTAAGCAGCTGGGAAATATGGTCAAATTATGAAACTGGGCTCCACGGTGGATGCAATGAACTAGTTTTTATCAGAAAATAACGTTTTTAAAAATGTCATGTGTCCAGCCTACTATCAACACAGATTACAGAGCATTCTCGTCTGAGTGTACCAGAGCACAGAATAATGAATTTACGAGTGCTCAACACCTTTCGAATATGGCCGGTGTCAGTAAACGTCGGGAAAAAAAGCATAATTTAATTGTTTCCAGCAGCACATTTACAGTCACCAACACTCTGGTTAACACAAAAACTACCTTACCAGCTCAGCTAGGATGAGTAAAATGGTCAGAGTGGTCTCATTTGTGTCCTGAAGTAGCTAGCAAACTAGCCAACATTAGCTTGGGAGCTTGACTGGCGTTGTAAGGCCAGAACGCTCAAATCAACCCTACTCCTCGGCCCGAACGTCCAGTGTGCGCTCCGAGAGCGAAACGGTCTGAATTTACAAACTGACAATCTGACAATGCTCTGAATTTATGAGCGTCACGTTGTACAGCACCATATTTTCTGTTCCATCCTAACGGAAACCCAGAAGGTTTTTCTTTTTCATGGAATATTAACACCATAATATTAATCAAATTAATTAAGCAAGTAACGTTACTAGTCAAAAGTCTGGACACACCACCTCATTCCAAGATTGTTCTTTATTTTTACTATTTTCTACATTGTAGAATAATAGTGAAGACATCACAACTGTTAAAAAAAACACTGGTCTCCCGTGTGCCCTGCATTCTGTAGTACAGACATGGCCTGCTCTCCCTTATGTAAGGAATTAAGGCACTTTCCCATGTTTACTACAGTATATATTGTAGACTGCACAGTAGCCTTTTGTTCATCAAATAATTATAAAAGATACTCTTTCAAAATGCAGATGTTGATTTAGTTATGGATCCATAACGAATTACTATGGGAATAAATATCACTGATTTACAGAAATATTAGAACAAAGTGGCTAACAATTAAATGACATGCCACAGAATGCTGCAGCAGCGTGCAAGGTGTGCCGCAGTATGACACAACTTTTAAAGGAGGAATAGCCCATCATGAAAACGTTGTTTGCACCCATAGGTTTTAGGCCTGCAGTAGGTTATAATAATCCATGCCTTCTGGGAATGTTTAAAAGTCCAAAAGTTATGGGTGGAGTTAGAATTTTGGCTGTCAGAAGTATTCAAATTAACCAATGCCTTTAATGCTTTATTATCCAAATGTTTAAAGTGTGTGTGGGCAATGCAGAGAATGCATTTGACTGTTTTGAATATTAGGGCTTTCAGGAGGATTGGAAATTTGCGTGTCAATTCATCGAAAATCTCTTTCCAACTATTTTGCAATCTATATGGGACAGCCGTTTTTTGGACCTTAAATTAAACTGGTATATATTTTTATTTATCACAATTTTCTTTAACCTATTTTGGTCTTTAGTGCAGGGCCGACAGACATGTTCCTTACTTTTTCCCACTTCCACTGTCACGACTTCTACCAAAGGTGGCGCCTCTTCCTGTTCGGGTGGTGCTCGGCGGTCGTTGTCACCGGCCTACTAGCTGCCACCGATCCCTTTTCCCTTTTCTGTTGTTTTTGTCTGATTAGTAACACCTGTTTCTTGTTTGGGTTTTAGTTGGGCTATTTAAGCCGGTAGGCCCGCCTGCTCTTTGTGCACAACACCACGGTCCTGGTTGTTGTGGATCGGTTTTCTAAGACCTGCCGTCTCCTCCCGTTGCCCGGTCTCCCTACGGCCCTACAGACTGCTGAGGCTCTATTTACCCACGTCTTCCGGCACTGCGGGGTGCCGGAGGACATCGTCTCTGATCGGGGTCCCCAGTTCACGTCCTGAGTGTGGAGGGCGTTTATGGAGCGTCTGGGGGTCTCGGTCAGTTTGGCCTCTGGTTATCACCCCGAGAGTAATGGGCAGGTGGAAGGAGTGAACCAGGAGGTGGGTAGGTTTCTGCGGTCGTATTGCCAGGACCGGCCAGAGGAGTGGTCAAGGTACGTCCCATGGGCGGAGTTGGCCCAGAACTCACTCCACCACTCCTCCACGAACATGTCACCATTTCAATGCGTGTTGGGCTACCAGCCGTTCCTGGCGCCATGGCATCAGAGTCAGACCGAAGCTCCTGCGGTGGAGGAGTGGGTGCAGCGCTCCAACGAGACCTGGAGGGCCGTCCAGGAATCCCTTAAGCAAGCCGGTGGACGGCAGAAGAGGAGCGCTGACCGCCACCGCAGTGAGGCCCCCGTGTTGGTACCGGGGGACAGGGTCTGGCTCTCGACCCGAAACCTACCCCTCCGCTTGCCCTCCCGGAAGCTGGGGCCGCAGTGTGTGGGGCCCTTCAAAGTCCTGAGGAGGATAAACGAGGTGTGTTATAGATTACAACTCCCTTCCTATTATCGTATTAACCCCTCGTTTCATGTGTCTCTCCTCAGGCCGGTGGTAGCTGGTCCCACCGCCCCCTCTGGACATCGAGGGGTTCCCGGCGTACACAGTACGTGCTGTTCTGGACTCGAGACGCCGGGTGAGGGGCCTGCAGTACCTTGTGGACTGGGAGGGGTACGGCCCGGAGGAGAGGTGCTGGGTACCGGTGGGGGACATCTTGGATCCGTCACTGTTGAGGGATTTCCATCGCCTCCATCCGGATCCCCCTGTGCCTCGCCCTCCGGGTCGCCCCCGAGGCCGGGGTCGGCCTTTGGTCTTGGCCATAGTGGAGTTTAGAGTGTGACTGTTTGAGGTTGTGGACAGGTGTCTTTTATACTGATAACAAGTTCAAACAGGTGCCATTAATACAGGTAACGAGTGGAGGACAGAGGAGACTCTTAAAAGAAGAAGTTACAGGTCTGTGAGAGCCAGAAATCTTGCTTGTTTGTAGGTGACCAAATACTTATTTTCCACCATAATTTGCAAATAAATAAATTAAAAATCCTACAATGTGATTTACTGGATTTTTTTTTCTCATTTTGTCTGTCATAGTTGAAGTGTACCTATGATGAAAATTACAGGCCTCTCTCATCTTTTAAGTGGGAGAACTTGCACAATTGGTGGCTGACTAAATGCTTTTTTGCCCCACTGTACATGTATATTTATATTCCGGACTCTGACATTGCTCGTTCTGATATTTACTAATTTATTATTTTTTTATTTGTGTGTATTGTTTTGTATTGTTACGTATTACTGCACTGTTGGAGCTAGAAACATACACATTTCACTGCACCTGTGATAACATCTGCAAAATATGTGTAGGCTACCAATAAAATGGGATTTGATCTTGAAACTGTGGGGTTCAGAGGGACTGTGTGAGTGATGCAGGTTGTATTGTGGAGTGAATTATATGGTGGTGATGTGATTGGAAAACTGAGGGTGGATGAAGGGAGTAAAGAAATTAAAGTCTTACATTTGTTTTGGTTTACATGTTATGTCCAGTCTGAGGAATCATTCTTCTTTCATGTCCTGCCATAGTTCATGTATTTATTCAGTCAATCTCTGTTGGTCTTCCTCCCAATTTTCTTCCTGTGTCTTCTTCTCTCTCTCTCTCTCTCTCTCTCTCTCTCTCTCTCTCTCTCTCTCTCTCTCTCTCTCTCACTTCAATAGTTTTTTCTAATTAGAACCATGGGAGATGCTTGAACAAAAGCCCTCTGTAAAGAGGTTTCTTGCACACACAACTGCCTGCATAGGCACGTAAATACACACACACAGAGGAACACAGATAGGCAGATACACACAAACTCAAATAATTACACAAGCATGCACACACATGGGCGTTTGAACACACATAAACAACAAACACACACACACACACACACACACACACATATTCTAGTGTGAGGTTTACTATGGGTTTCCCCTGCAAAAATGAATCACCTGTATATATGAGATAGGTGTTGACTGAGTGATAGACACAAAATAGCTCCCTTGTCCGCTCTAATGCTCCAATGCTCTAATGCGGGCACAAAGCTTAGCATGGACTTAAAGATACTGGTACTGCAAGAAGATTTTAAGGTTTAAAATTGTGTTTCTAAAGCCTTTTAGTCAAGTATCAAGTTTAACAAGAATTTAATTCAGTTTAGCTCGAAGATAAGATTAAGACTAAGATCAGAAGGCTAAGATCTGTAGCATTGAGTTTAAATAAAGCTGATCAGCATTTTCTCTCTCAACAAATAGATCCCATACATGCTCAGTAAAAAGCACACAGCCGGGATTACCAAAGAGCCAGACTAAACAACAGTATATGGGATCTAAATATGCAGTATAATGATGATTGAATGTGCACATTAAGCAACTCATTTCAGTGGAAGGGGAAAAGTGAACATCAGCCACACACACACAGAGACACACTGACACACACACGTGTGGCTAGAGCCCAGCCGCTATGTTTTTTGAACGTACTGATACCGATATACACTATCTTCCGATATAGTGTTTTACAGCATAATTAATTAACAAGTGCCATCTTTTCACACTGAATTCTCATAAATTGCCACCCAAAAGAGCATTTGTCCAATAGCTTTGCTTTAAATGTTGATTTCATACATTGTGACAATAATCACACATTATGAGTATGGCCGCATGTGTTCAGAATGAGATTTCCTTTTTTCATCCTATTAATTGAATATCGGTTGTCGGTACAGTTATCAGCTCTTACCAATATAGCGATAAAAGGCCAATATTGGCCGATAATATTGGTGAACAGATATATCCGTCGGGCTCTACACACAGCACACGCGCACACACACTCTCTCTCACACATATACACACACACGGACGGACACACGGACACGAGCTGGTAGCATTCTGGATCATTGCTACTCGAACTTCCGCGATGCATACAAAGCCCTCCCCCGTCCTGCCTTTGGCAAATCTGACCATGACTCCATTTTGTTGCTCCCTGCCTAGAGACAGAAACTAAAACAGGAAACGCCCGTGCTCAGGTCTATCCAACGCTGGTCTGACCAAATGGATTCCACGCTTCAAGATCACTTCGATCACGTGGCCTGGGATATGTTCCGGATAGCCTTAGACAACAACATTGATGTAGACGCTGACTCGGTGAGCAAGTATATTAGCAAGTGCATCGCAGATGTTGTACCCTCTGTGATTATTATAACCTTTCCTAACCAGAAACCGTGGATTAATGGTAGCATTCGCGCAACATGACCGAATACAAACAGTGCAGCTATTCCCTCCGCAAGGCAATCAAACAAGCAAAGCGTCAGTAGAGACATAGAGACAAAGTAGAGTCACAATTCAACGGCTCAAATACGAGACTTATGTGGCAGGGTCTACAGTCAATTACGGATTACAAAAAGACAACCAGCCCCGTCGCGGACATTGATGTCTTGCTCCCAGACAAATTAAACAACTTCTTGTCTCGCTTTGAGGACAATACAGTGCCATTGACACGGCCCTCTACCAAAGCCTGTGGGCTCTCCTTTCCTTTTCCGAGCAAAACATTTAAACGTGTTAACCCTCGCAAGGCTGCCGGCCCAGACGGTATCCCTAGCCGCATCCTCAGAGCATGTGCAGACCAGCTGGCTGGTGTGTTTACGGACATATTCAACCAATCCCTATCCCAGTCTGTTGTCCACATGCTTCAAGATGGCCACCATTGTTCCTGTTCCCAAGAAAGCTAAGGTAACTTAACTAAATGACTATCGCTCCATTTCACTCACTTCTGTCATCATGAAGTGCTTTGAGAGACTAGTCAAGGATCATATCATCTCCACCCTACCTGACACCCTAGACCCACTCCAATTTGCTTACCGCGCCAATAGGTCCACAGACGATGCAATCGCAATCACACTGCACACTGCCCTAACCCATCTGGTAAAGAGGAATAAGAATGCTGTTAATTGACTTCAGCTCAGCATTTAACACCATAGTACCTTCCAAACTCGTCATTAAGCTCGAGACCCTGGGCCTTGACCCCGCCCTGTGCAACTGGGTCCTGGACTTTCTGACGGGCCACCCCCAGGTGGTGAAGGTAGGAAACAACATCTCCACCCCGCTGATCCTCAACACTGGGGCCCCACAAGGGTGTGTTCTCAGCCCTCTCCTGTACTCCCTGTTCACCCATGACTGCGTGGCCTTCAACTCAATCATCAAGTTTGCAGACGACACTACAGTGGTAGGCCTGATTACCAACAACGACGAGACGGCCTACAGGGAGGGAATGAGGGCCCTCGGAGTGTGGTGTTCGGAAAATAACCTCTCACTCAACGTCAGCAAAACAAAGGAGATGATCGTGGACTTCAAGAAACAGCAGAGGGAGCACCCCCCTATCCACATCGAAGAGACAGCAGTGGAGAAGGTGGTTTTAAGTTCCTCGGCGTACACATCACAGACAAACTGAAATGGTCCACCCACACAGACAGCATGGTGAAGAAGGCGGAACAGCTCCTCTTCAACCTCAAGAGGCTGAAGAAATTTGGCTTGTCATCTAAAACACTCACAAACTTTTACAGATGAACAATTGAGAGCATCCTGTCGGGCTGTATCACCGCCTGGTACGGCAACTGCACGGCCCTCAACCGCAAGACTCTCCAGAGGGTAGTGCGGTCTGCACAACGCATCACCGGGGGCAAACTACCTGCCCTCCAGGACACCTACAGTACCCGATGTAACAGGAAGGCCAAAAAGATCATCAAGGACATCAACCACCCGATCCACTGCCTGTTCACCCCGCTATCATCCAGAAGGCAAGGTCAGTACAGGTGCATCAAAGCTGGGACCGAGAGACTGAAAAACAGCTTCTATCTCAAGGCCATCGGACTGTTGAACAGCCATCACTAACATAAAGAGGCTGCTGCCAACATACTGACTCAAATCTCTGGCCACTTAAATAAATGGACTTAATAAACGTATCAGTACTCACTTTAAATAACGGCACTTTAATAATGTTTACATATCCTACATTACTCATCTCATATGTATATACTGTATTCTACACCATCTACTGTATCTTGCCCATGTCGCACGCCATTGCTCATCCATGTATTTATATGTACATATTCTTATTCATTCCTTTACATGTGTGTGTATTTGTGTGTATAAGGTAGTTGTTGTGAATTTGATAGATTACTTGTTAGATATTACTGCATAGTCGGAACTAGAAGCACAAGCGTTTTGCTACTCTCGCATTAACATCTGCTAACCATGTGTATGTGACCAATCAAATTTGATTTGATTTGAAAAATATACACACACATATATATACACACACATATACACACACATATATATACACACACCTACATATATATACACGCACATACACACACCCGGACACATTCCGTAGCGTTAACGGCTGCAGGGATCCACTGACACCTGGGAAGTCACATCTCAACGTACGGCCTGTTTAGATTTACCGTGGCACTGTTTTGCCTTGAAAATGCACGCACACACACACACACACACACACACTCAAATAGACACATATTGGACACACATGTATGAGAACAGTCTCACACATATGCACAAAAGCTGGTGCAAAATTTCCCCAAGCTAATTTGACATTTCCCAAGGATTTTCTCTGTTCTAATTTGTCATATTTAAACATACACATTGATTGTATTAAATATACACCAGCTCTTGCCTTGTGAGTAAATGTATGTATAAAAAAAATCGGAAATCTTGTCCCCTATATGAAAATGTGCCTGTCTGTAAGATCATCGCTGTATGTTGATTTACTATCTGTCTTTAAAACCGTTATAGTTCAGGAGGAATCTCTGGTATGAGATATAGTCTGTTGCACACATGTGGAAGATCTGCTGGCTATAACAAAACAAAACCATTTCACGTGTCTCATTGTCTCTGTCTGAGTGTCTGAATGTGTGTGTGTCTGAGTGTGTGTGACTGCATGTGTGTGTCATGAGTATATCTGCATGTGTGTTGTGAGATAAAATATGTGTTTGTGTAATTGTCTCTGTGTGATTGAGCATGTATGTACAGTATTAGTTTGCACACTATATATACAAAAGTATATGGACATCCCTTCAAAATAGTAGATTCGGCTATTTCAGCCACACCCGTTGCTGACAGGTGTATAAAATTGAGCACACAGCCATGCAATCTCAATAGACAAACATTGACAGTAAAATGGCCTTCCTGAAGACCTCAGAGACTTTCAACATGGCACGGTCATAGGATGCCACCTTTCCAACAGTTTGTCAAATTTCTGCCCTGCTAGAACTGCCTGTCAACTGTAAGTGCTGTTATTGTGAAGGGGAAACATCTAGGAGCAACACTGGCTCAGCTGAGAAGTGGTAGCCCACACAAGCTTACGGAACAGGACTGCCGAGTGCTGAAGCGTGTAGCACGTAAAAATGGTCTGTCCTCGGTTGCAACACTCACTACCAAGTTCCGAACTGCCTCTTGAAGCAACGTCAGCACAATAACTGTTCGTTGGGAGCTTCATGAAATGGGTTTCCATGGCCCAGCATCGCCACACAAGCTCGCCGCCATTGGACTCTGGAGTAGTGGAAACAAATCAAATCAAATTTCATGTATTTATATAGCCCTTCTTACATCAGCTGATATATCAAAGTGCTGTACAGAAACCCAGCCTAAAACCCCAAACAGCAAGCAATGCAGGCGTAGAAGCACGGTGGCTAGGAAAAACTCCCTAGAAAGGCCAAAACCTAGGAAGAAACCTAGAGAGGAACCAGGCTATGAGGGGTGGCCAGTCCTCTTCTGGCTGTGCCGGGTGGAGATTATAACAGAACATGGCCAAGATGTTCAAATGTTCATAAATGACCAGCATGGTCAAATAATAATAATCACAGTAGTTGTCGAGGGTGCAACAAGTCAGCACCTCAGGAGTAATTGTCAGTTGACTTTTCATAGCCGATCACTAAGAATATCTCTACCGCCCCTGCTGTCTCTAGAGAGTTGAAAACAGCAGGTCTGGGACAGGTAGCGTGTCCGGTGAACAGGTCAGGGTTCCATAGCCGCAGGCAGAACAGTTGAAACTGGAGCAGCAGCACGGCCAGGTGGACTGGGGACAGCAAGGAGTCATCATGCCAGGTAGTCCTGAGGCATGGTCCTAGGGCTCAGGTCCTCTGAGAGAGAGAATGATAGAAAGAGAGAATTAGAGAGAGCATACTTAAATTCACACAGGACACCGGATAAGACAGGAGAAGTACTCCAGATATAACAGACTGACCCTAGCCCCCCGACACATAAACTACTGCAGCATAAATATTGGAGGCTGAGACAGGAGGGGTCAGGAGACACTGTGGCTCCATCCGATGATACCCCCGGACAGGGCCAAACAGGCAGGATATAACCCCACCCACTTGCCAAAGCACAGCCCCCACACCACTAGAGGGATATCTTCAACCACCAACTTACCATCCTGAAACACATTCTCTGGAGTGATGAATCACGCTTCCCCATCTGGCAGTCTGACGGACGAATGTGGGTTTGGCGTGTACCAGGAGAACGCTACCTGCCTAAATTCACAATGCCAACTGTAAAGTTTGGTAGAGGAGAAATAATGGTCTGGTGCTGTTTTTCATGGTTCGGGCTAGGCCCCTTAGTTCCGGTGAAGGGAAATCTTAACGCTACAGCTTATAATGACATTCTAGATGATTCTGTGCCTCCAACTTTGTTTGGGGAAGGCCCTTTCCTGTTTCAGCATGACAATGCCCCCGTGCACAAAGCAAGGTCCATACAGAATTGATTTGTAGTGATCGGTGTGGAAGAACTGGACTGCCCTGCTCAGAGCCCTGACCTCAACCCTATTGAACACCTTTGGGATGAATTGGAATGCCGACTACAAGCCAGGCCTAATCGCTCAACATCAGTGACCGACCTCACTAATGCTCTTGTGGCTGAAGGGAAGCAAGTCCCCGCAGCAATGTTCCAACGTTTAGTGGAAAGCCTTCCCAGAAGAGTGGAGGCTGTTACAGCAGCAAAGGGGGACCAACTCCATATTAATGCTTATGATTTTGGAATGAGATGGTCAATGAGCAGCTGTCCACATACGTTTGGTAATGTATTGTTTGTGTGTGTGTATTGTATGTGTTAGGGCTGGGCGAAATGGCTTAAAATCATATCTCCATTCACGATATACAGTACATCTCGATTTAAAAAAATGGTTTTCTCTAAATAAGTTTTGTTGTACAATTACAGGGCAAATACACTTCATTGCAGACCCTCAGCAATAATCTAATGAATTTAGTGGTTGTGAAATTATACCTAGGCTAAATATAAGCCTTCCACAAATAATGTAATTATTTTATCTAAATAGTTCATCCTACTCTTTTGCAATAATCACTAATCTGACTTTCAAGTCTGTCTATGACAATGCTATTTTTGTTAAAATTTTTACCAGAACCATGCATAATTCACATTCACTAATAATGACTAACTTCTTGTAGCAGGCATTATGTAAGCATTAACACACAACAGACGTTAATGAGGCTGCTGAGGTGTGTGGCAATTCCCTGGCAACGCACTATCTGGAGTGTGTTAATGTGCATATAAAACGGATCCCAACATTTTATTTGTGAACATTTCCTCTAAAAAGTAAAACATTTCAGAAAAAAATACAGTTTTTTTGGGGGTCGTGGGAGTGCGGTTAGCTTCTGACATTAACGTATACCCCACCTCTCCTCTGACTGTTGCCATGTCACTAACGCTACAAAAAAGAGTTCCCCCAATCCACTGACTGACATCATGCAGCCACTGCCAGAGCAGTCACTGGCCATGGCGAGTCAACTAGCGTTAGAGCTCAGTTCACCACATGCAGCGGCAGCCACGAGTTGCCACCATGATTCTAGTTACATTCAGGCATAGACAGACATTGAAAACAAGGGAAATCAGAAACATCAAGTTTTAGTTGTTTATTGTCTCAAGAATGATACACATTTGACAATATTGATAATATTACAGAACGTGTCAATTAACACAGGTCTCATAAACTATCTCTCAAGCACAAGCCCATGTGCTAGTGAGTAGCTAGCTAATATTTATATTTCAAGTTTAGCCAACTTGGAGCTATTTGCTAACAAGGTAGAACAGTTGGATTGTTATGAACACACCCGTCTCCAACTGTTTGAACAGCATGTCAGCCTGTCCACTTTGTTATGATGTTGAAATCAAGTGCTCTACCTTATCTCTCAGAATGACAAGGAGGTACCAAATGCTTATATAATTGTGTTTTACGCTTATTGCACGTTTATAAAAACACAGACTAGACAGCCAGTATAACAATCTTTGGCAAAAATGCTGCTAATGGAGCTAAATGTCAACGTTCATTGATACTTCCGCTTTAGTAGTGTCTGCTCTGCAATCAATTGGAGGAGTTGAGATATAAAATTGGTATCGCTCGAGAGGTTAACTTCTCTATTCCAGTAAAACAATGTCTCAATGTGTTTCGGTGTCCATGTGACCAATCCTGTTGGACCAAACCTCAAATGCAAATAGTGAGCTGAAAACCGCTTGTCAGAGAGGAAGATGTGATCTTTGTTGTTTTGAGTGGCGGAAGGAAGGGCTTGGTATGTGTGTGTAAGTGGGAAGGTGCACATAGCCTACAGTCATTGCACACAGCACAGAAGGAGCGAAAGAGATGAGACCAAAAAGACAACATGAGAACAACATAAACGCTAAATGAAAAGAAATAAAAGATGATTGCGATTAATTCGATATATATATATATATCGCCCAGCCCAAGTATGTGTACATGTGTGTGAAGGTTTGTGAGCGTGTTTGTCTGCATGTTACGAGTACTATTTGTCTGAAACTATTTATGACCAAAATTTGGAGTTTCTGTTATAATGATTCAGTGTGTATATGTTTTTACATCATGTATTTACATTATGTTCACAGTATCTATTTACTTGCTCCATGAAATGATGGAGCGTGTCTGTGACGTGTACATTTTCACAGCTGTGCATGTGCAACTAGCTCTCACAGTCTCACGTCAGAATGAAATGATCATCCATGTTTCTAAAATGTCACATTTCACAGTTGTTGCATTCATCAATAGTTGAAGTGTTTAAGGTTAAGTTTAGGCAATAACTCAGAATGGTTAAGGTTAGGCATTAACTCAGAATGGTTAAGGTTAGGCATTAACTCAGAATGGTTAAGGTAAGGGTGAAGGTTTGGGATAGGCTTAAAACAAAAATCTCAAAAACAAATTTTTATCGCTGGACTCGAACTTGTCACCTTTGAATTAGAGGCCATCCACAATGCCCTTGCAAAACCAAAACCTACTTGAAGGTAACAGTGCTCACTGTTGGCCCTAGTAGCCAGTTTCCACATCATCTCCTGACGTCCTCAGACATGGATGGACGTAGAATACTGGCTTGTATCACGGGTGACCTAGCTGGCATCTGAGTGTGCATTAAGTTAGTTTCTGTACTAAGAGTTTGCACCTTTATACAGTATGTGTTGTGAGAGTGTGTGCACTCACTGATAGTGTGTGCCTTTGATGGAGTTTCCATTCCATCTCTGCGTGGGAGTGTGTGCAAGTTGATGTATCCCATCCAATGTTTGTGTTTGTGTCTGCCTTTGATTGAGTCGTAATCTGTGTGAGTGTGCTGGTGTCAGGCTGTGGTCAGTGTGGTCTGACTCACTGAGAGGATGTGTTGTGTTTTGATGAGCTCTGTAATGGCTGGGGTAAAGTGTGATAGAACAGGCTGAGTCATGGGCTAGCTAACTCTGCTGGCTGAGTATGACCTTTCCCAGGATCGGGGTCTGGGGTGTGGTGTGTGTGTGTGTGTGTGTGTGTGTGTGTGTGTGTGTGTGTGTGTGTGTGTGTGTGTGTGTGTGTGTGTGTGTGTGTGTGTGTGTGTGTTGTGTGTGTGTGTGTGTGTGTGTGTTTGTGTGTGTGTGTGGGGGGGGGGTCTAAAGAGAGTGTTTGTGCAGTGTTGTGTTGTGTGTGTCGGATGGATCCACAGGTCTGGAGTTGGGCTGGGAGAGGCTAGGAGGAAGGAGTAGTTGTTCATCGGATGAGTCCACTCACCTCAGGGGGGCTTAGCTCATCCACACTTGTTTACTGCTGAAGCAATCCTCCACACACACACCATATGTTTTACTATCCTTGTGGGGACCTAAATTGTTTTCCATTTAAAATCCTATTTTCCCTAACCCCTAAAACCTACCCTAACTTTAACCTCTAAAACCTAAACCCAACCCTAATCCTAACCCTAACCCTAACATCTAATCCCTAACCCCTAACCCTAATTGTAACCCTAACCTCTAAGCTTAAAATAAGCTTTGTCCCCGTGGGGAAGTGGAAAATGTCCCCAAGAGGGAGAATTTTCCTTGTTTTCCTATCCTTGTAGGTACTGAGGATTTCTTGTACCCACAAGGATAGTAATACAAGACCCCCCCCCCCCCCCCACACACACACACTTAATTGAGACATAGTTACAGACAGAGTGACTCATACACATCCAAACACACTTGACACAGACATAGATACAGACAAACACACACAAACACCAAACATAGACAGACAGATGGCCAAACAGACAGATGCACACTCACAGACACAGATGTTGAACATCTAGATTACCGGGACCAAAATGCCAACAACACAACAATGCCTCTTAGTCACAATTTTCCCCCTTCTCTCTCTGCCACTTCTCTCTCTCTCCTTCAGTCTTGCCCTCCCTCTCTGTCTGTCTCGTTCTCTCTCTCCTGAGCCATGCCCAAAATGGGGCCACATGTTCGGTGCGGTATAGTCAAGCTTTGAACCTGTGTGGGTTTATCTCTGTCTGTGAAGAGGATTTCTCAGACTTTTTTTTGTCTCTAACCTAATCTCTATATGGGTCTTTCTATAAACTAGGGTAGTTTATAGACTAGTGAGGATTTCTAGTGAGGATTTCCTACACTGGACAACTTGTTGCAGATGTTGATAAATCATTGATAATAATCGGCTAATTTGTTTCATGTCATTACATTAGGATATAAGGGTGTGTGTGTGGGGGGGGATCATAACAATTCAATAAAATGCACGAGTTGATTTAGTCCTTTACTGTGGTTGGTGTCTTGACGGATTTGTCCAATATCATGTGACATAAAACATTACTTTTCTGTCCATGCATTTATGGCAGTGTAAGTTGTCATTATATCATATATTAAGGATGAATTAGTTAAATTATGGAGAAAGATACTAAACTTGGCCTCAATTCTATCACCTATCATTCTATCACCTTGTCTGACTATTGGAGGAAAGGCCTAATCCCCAGAGGACTCCGTATTGTGAAGTTTCCAGCTAATGGAGCACAAGGTAAAACTGAATTTAGAGATAAATGGGAGGCTATTCTCAACAAATGTTCTTTTGACCTAATGCTACTTCTAATAGAATATTCTAAAAAGGACAGACAAGTAGTCCAAACAGAAATTGAAGAAGTAAAAAGGAAAATTACAGAACACAGTGACAATTCTAACAAAGCACAATGTGATGAGATCTTGAAAGAGAAAGTAGACACATTCACTCTGACATTAAAGCAAGACAAGCTAAGAAAATTTAGAAGAGATGAAGTAGATTATAGAGATGGCAAGGTCTTTGCCTGGAGAAGACAACACGCAAGAATTCAGAATCACATCGGCAGAGAAGGAAGCCTAGATCTGTTTCTTTCAACTTTACAAGCAGTGACGATGAGGATTACCCCAGACACTCAGAGGCCAGCTCCTCCCAAGATTTTTTAGATCAGGAAGAGGAGTCACGCAGAGGGAGAGGACGTGGAAGAGGCCAACACGGAGGGGGAGGAAGAAATCAAGACTATCCAACAATACAGAGCAGGACCAGAACAAGGCTGTGATCAACATTTCTGGAGAACCCCTTTCTGATGATTGCATAAGGGTATTGTCTAAAGGACTGTCCTTTGCCCCCACATATTCAACTAATGAATTCAATACAAAGATTGACCTATTTCGTTTCTACAGGAATCTACATCTGAAGGCCTGGTACAAGCAAAACATCTCTCCAACTACAGACGCCAGTGTCTCAGGTCAGGCAGTTTCTGTTCCCTCGAAAACACCTTTTAAGCCCAAGTCCACTTTTTGTCCCATCGTCCAGAATGCCACACTAAATACATTTGCCAAGAAAGTTAATTTTGATGTGGAGAGGGTAAAATTGATTCCAACCAAACACGACGTAATCTTTATAAGACAGAGTGGGATGCAGTTGAATCATTGTCCAAAAATGAACGGATTGTGGTTAAAAAAGCAGACAAAGGTGGTGCTACAGTAGTGTGGTGTAAAGACAAATATGTGACAGAAGCCTACCGTCAATTAGACAATGACGAATTCTACCAATCTCTTACCTTCAACCCTACAGAGGACCTAAAAGCTGAATTGAAAGGGATCCTCACAGAAGCTAAGGAAAATGGTTACATTTCAGACAATGAGTTCAAATTAGTTAAATTAGACATTGAACGTGAACCCTGTAAGAATCCTGGATCTAACTGTCAGACCTTTTTTTTGTATAGAGATCTCAGAAATGCAGTGTAACTATATAATATGTTGTGTCTCCTTATGTTACAGGGTGAAACACGTTTTCATGGGCACACAATGTCACCTAACCTTGATACTTAGAACCTAAATCGATACTGTCATTAACGTGGTTCTTCAATAATTATGTATAATACTTGTTGGATACGAATTTGGTGTCCAGCTCATTAGTTATGCCATGATATTTTCACACATCTTCTGATCCAGGAAGGGATTTTCTGAATGACAGTCAAGTGAGGAACAGCTGTGATGTGATGGCACATGTGACGCAACAACAGCCCAAGTGCTGGAAAGAAAAGGTGTTCTCGATGAATGTCCAGAATATTTTGTTGTCTCATTCTTTATATCGGTGAAGACAGTTGTGCCTGGATACACGTTGGATCTAATAACCCTAGCGAATTGATGTTGCTCATCTGTTGTTGTCTGGTTGATTTACAGCAGGGTCTCCTTAGATTTAACTGAGAAAGCATCAAGGTAATGATTTCATGTTTTCATAGGTTTTTGTGCCTAGGATTGGACAACTGTGTGCAATTGTGTAGGATAGAGTATTGTGCAACCCCCAATGCTGTTCCTATTAATTATTCTTTACATAATGACAACAAATTACATAGCACAGTGGGCTTATTCACAGTATGATCTGGTAATGAAATATCATGACATATACATTGTAAAGATTCTCGTTGGTGGAAGGAGAGGAGGACCAAGGTGCAGCGTGGTACATGTTCATTTTAATAAACAAAATAAACTGAACACTGAATTGACAAAAAATAATAAAGAGAAACAGTTCTGCAAGCAATACGCACAAACAGAAAACAATCACCAACAACACACAACGGAAAACAGGCTACCTAAGTATAGCTCCCAATCAGAGACAACGATAGACAGCTGCCTCTGATTTTGGAACCACACCAGGCCAAACACAGAAATAGACAACCTAGACATACAACATAGAATGCCCACCCACATCACACGTGACATACATTTTGTTTTCCATGTTACTCCTGCAATTCTAAACAATACAAGGTGCTTGAAGTAATCTGGAGCTCATAAATTCAAGCACTTGTCATGACTTCCGCCGAAGTCGGGTTCTCTTCTTGTTCGGGCGGCGCTCGGCGGTCGGCGTCGCCGGTATTCTAGCCATCATCGATCCACTTTTCATTTTCCATGTGTTTTGTCTTGTTTTTCCTCACACCTGGTTTCAATTCCCTCAATTACTTGTTGTATATTTAACCCTCTGTTCCCCCCCATGTCTTTGTGTGTGATTGTTTATTGTAGTGCTTGTGCACGTTCCCCGTGAGCGCACAACGGGTTATTTTTGTGCCTATTTATCTTGTTGTTCTGGATGCCATTGGTTTTGCATAATAAATCTCTGGTTATCACCCAGTTCTGCACTCCTGCGCCTGACTTCTCTGCCGCCAATTATGCACCCGCTACAGCACTATCCGTTATTTAATTTGTTATTCATTTTTGTAAGAGATGTGTCCACTTTTGTTTGTTTCAACCACTTCAGTTGAAGGGTGTTGAGCTACTCTGTTGCGGTAAAACCAAACGTGGTTATGAGGATGACAACATGCATTTTTGGCTTCAACATGGCTTTCTATACAAATCCTTCCATTAAAAAAGGAACTTGGTTTTTGGTCACTTTCTCGTTATACAAAAAACTGTGATGGTGAGATTAATGCTACCGATATTCATGGCTTTATTATGTGTGCTTGTGTCGGCCACATCGGCTACAGGCAAATCGCCATGCATGCATCCAATCATGCATATTTCGTCAGGCAATGGCCACATTATTCTCACATAATTTAGAATGTAAAAATAATTAGAATATCAATGCATTGGCAAAGCCTACTTTTTGTATTTATTATTATTCTTGAAGTGGCAATGGCCTACTTCTTTTTGGGACATTTTTTATTTATTTATTTTATTTATTTTTTATCCTCTTTTCTCCCCAATTTTCGTGGTATCCAATCGCTAGTAATTACTATCTTGTCTCATCGCTACAACTCCCGTACGGGCTCGGGAGAGACAAAGGTCGAAAGCCATGCGTCCTCCGAAGCACAACCCAACCAAGCCGCACTGCTTCTTAACACAGCGCGCCTCCAACCCGGAAGCCAGCCGCACCAATGTGTCGGAGGAAACACCGTGCACCCGCCCCCCTCGGTTAGCGCGCACTGCGCCCGGCCCGCCACAGGAGTCGCTGGAGCGCGATGAGACAAGGATATCCCTACCGGCCAAACCCTCCCTAACCCGGACAACGCTAGGCCAATTGTGCGTCGCCCCACGGACCTCCCGGTCGCGGCCGGCTGCGACAGAGCCTGGGCGCGAACCCAGAGACTCTGGTGGCGCAGCTAGCACAGTGCTCTAGACCACTGCGCCACCCGGGAGGCCCCTTTTTGGGACACTTTTAGCATGATTTTTTTTTGGGGGGGGGGATTCTATATTAGGCAGTATATGTACAATTATATAAATTATACAGCTGTATAGCATTGAAGTTCTTGAAGAAGTCCCTCAAAAACCATGAATTTGACTTGCCAATGTCTGTATGAACACGCTTTAAGGATGTACAGTATAGTCCTAGGCCTATGTTGTTGTATAGTTAGAGTTATGGGTCAATTTGCATATATTCACTTTCATTCCTCTAAGTACACCTGGAACAGCACAAACAAATTATACATCTTTTTTATTTCAAACCATTTTGATATTTTGATCCCAATGTCACACACTGGTCTTATTATTTATACAAGTACCCATATATCCCTGTACACTCCACTGAGTTTGATATTATATTCATATGGACCAGGGCACAAAATGTAGTGTTGGTTCACTGTTCCATGCCCGGGTTTAGCTGTAAGAGCATTCCTCCCACTCCCCTCCCTTCCCTGTACAAGCGATAAGATATTACAGGCCGTTCCCAATTCGTAAATTATTTTCGGGAGGCGTAAGACACAACCTGTGGGTGGCAAAGGGTTTATTGTGTTTCCTATTCAGAATAAACAATAAATAGTATAAAGGAATAAATAAAGGGTTAATACAAGTTGATTGAAAGGGAAGTGTTAATTATGTCCCGGTTGTTATTCTGGTTCATTTTATTCCCCCAATTTCAAAGAGGAAAAACTGAACGGATCTAATGTCAGAGGGAGGAAAACAAAATATACAGTCCCTTCAGAAAGTATTCATACCCCTTGACTTATTCCACATTTTGTTATGTTACAGCCTAGATAAAAAAAAGTAAAAAATCTCACCCATCTACACACAATAGACTGTAATGACAAAGTGAAAACATGTTTTTAGACAATTTAACTAATTTATTGAAAATGAAATACCGAAACATCTAATTTTAATATGTATTCACACCCAAGAGTCAATACATGTTAGAATCACCCTTGGCAGCGATCACAGCTGTGAGTCTTTCTGTGTAAGTCTCTAAGAGCTTTGCACACCTGGATTGTACAACATTATGCTTTTCTAAATTCTTCAAGCTCTGTCAAATTGATTGTTGATCATTAATAGTCAACAATGTTCAAGTCTTGCCATAGAATTTCAAGCAGATTTAAGTAAAAACTGTAACTTGGCCACTCAGGAACATTCACTGTCTTCTTGTTAAGCAACTCCAGTGTAGATTTTGCCTTGTTGTCATACCCTGATCTGTTTCACCTGTCTTGTGTTTGTTTTACCCCCCACCAGGTGTCTCCTACTTTTCCCCATTATCCCCTGTGTATTTATACCTGCGTTTTCTGTTTGTCTGTTGCCAGTTCGTCTTGTCTCGTCAGGTCTTACCAGTGTGTTTCCCGTTTCTCCTGCTCTCAAGTTTGTTTTTCTAGTTTTCCCGTATCTGACCTTTCTGCCTGTCCTGCCTGCCGTTCTGTCCCTGTTTGACCACGCCTTGGATTACGAACCACTGCCTGCCCTCGACCTGCCCTTTGCCTGCCCCTTTGTGTAATAAATATTCTGAGTATCGAACTATCCGCCTCCTGTGTCTGCATCTGAGTCATGAGTCGTGATACTTGTTTTAGGTTATTCTCTTGCTAAAAGGTGAATTCATCTCCCAGTGTCTGGTGGAAAGCAGACTGAACCAGGTTTTCCTCTAGGATTTTGCCTGTGCTTAGGTCCATTTCGTTCCCCAGTCCTTAACGATTACAAGCATACCCATAACATGATACAACCACCAATATGCTTGAAAATGTGGAGAGTGTTACTCAGTAATGTGTTGTATTGGATTAACCCCAAATATAACACTTTGTATTCAGGACAAACATTTAATTGCTTTGCCACATTTTTTGCAGTATTACTTTAGTGCCTTGTTGCAAACAGGACACATGTTTTGGAATATTTTTATTCTGTAGAAGGCTTCCTTCTTTTAACTCTGTCAATTAGGTTTGTTTTGTGGAGTAAGTACAATGTTGTTGATCCGTCCTCAGTTTTTTCCTATCACAACCGTTAAACTGTAACTGTTTTAAAGTCACCATTTGCCCCCATTTCTGAAATCACTGAGAGGTTTCCTTAGTCTCCGGGCAACTGAGGTAGGAAGGACGCCTGTATTCGCCCCGTAGCACTCACATCTGTAGCCATGAAATGCTTTGAAAGCCTGGTCATGGCTCATATCAACACCATCATCCCAGACACCCTGGACTCACTCCAATTTGCATACAGCCCCAACAGATCCACAAATGATGCAATCTCTATTGCACTCCACACTGCCCTCTCCCACCTGGACAAAAGGAACACCTTCGTGAGAATGCTGTTCATTGACTACAGCTCAGAGATCAAAACCATAGTGCCCAGAAAGCTCATCACTAAACTTAGGTTCCTTGGACTGAACACCTCCCTCTGCAACTGGATCCTGGAATTCCTGGTTGGCCGCACCCAAGTGGTACAGGTAGGCAACAAAACATCCGCCAGGCTGACCCTCAACACAAAGGCCCCTTAGGGGTGCATGCTTAGGTCCCTCGTGTACTCCTTCTTCACCCACGACTGAGTGGCCATGCACGACACCAACACCATCATCAAGTTTGCCGATGACACAACTGTAGTAGGCCTGATCACCGACCACGATGACACAGCCTATAGGGAGGAAATGAGAGACCTGGCAGTGTTGTGCCAGGACAACAACCTCTCCCTCAACATCAGTAAGACAAAATGAGCTGATTGTGGACTACAGGAAACAGAGGACTAAGCACATCCACAATCACATCGACGGGCTGTAGTCGAGCGGGTCGAGAGCTTAAAGTTCCTAGGTGTCCACATCACTAAGGATCTATCATGGTTTTAACACACCAACACAATCGTGAAGAGGGTACGACAATGCCTCTTCTCCCTCAGGAGGCTGAAAAGATTTGGCTTGGGCCCTCGGATCCTGAAAAAGGTTCTACAGCTTCACCATCGAGAGCATCTTGACTTGCTGCATCAACGCTTAGTATGACATTTGCTTGGTATCCGATCGCAAGGCGCTACAGAGGGTAGTGCCTACGGCCTACAGACTGTTCGCTCTGCTCCCACACGACAAGTGGTACCAATCCACCAAGTCTGTAACTAAAAGGACCCTGAAAGGCTTCTACCACCAAGCCATAAGACTTCTAAACAAGACTGCTAAACGCTAATCAAATGGCTACACGAACTAACTGCATTGACCCTTTTTTTGCACTAACTCTTCGGCACTGACTCTATGCAAACACACTGAACTCTACCCACACACTTACACATACTTACACCCCAACACACACACACACACACACTTTCACACTTTCACACTTTCACACTTTCACACTTTCACACACACACTTTCACACACACTTTCACAACGCACACACACACACACACACACACACACACCACACCACACACCACCACACCACACACACACACACCACACACACACACACACACACACACACACACACACACACACACACACACACACACACACACACACCACACACACACACACACACACACACACCACACACACACACACACACACACACCACACACAACAGACTCACTGCTGCTACTGTCTGTTTTATCTATCCTGTTGCCTAGCCACTTTATCTCTACCTATTAGTGAAGTACATACAGTAGCAAACTCAATTACCTCATACTCTTACACATTGACTCGGTACTGGAACTCTGTATATATATAGCCATTTTAATTTTACTCATTATTGTTATTTGTTATTCACCGTGTATTTATTCCTTGTGTCACTTTATATTTATTATTACATGTTTTATCTAGTCTTTAACACTGCATTGTTGGAAATGTACCCTTAAGAAAGCATTTTACTGTCAGTCTACATCTATTGTCTATAAAGCATCTGACAAATAACATTTGATTTGATATCATGGAGTCTGTGAAGGAAGAAACCACATGGAAAAAGTAGTAAGCAACTTAGATACAAAAAACGGATTTTCACCAAGTCAAATTAATGTATTGTGTCGGCGGTTTCAGGATGTTTGTCTGTAAACCAAAGCAGATAATGTTAAGAGTGTTCTATACATTAGTTGTGGTCTCTATACACTTCAATATGAGCTACTAAAACTAGCATGAAATTGCATCCTTGTAGCTGTGTGGGCAAATATTATAGTCCAAATGTTTGCCTTGGGGTAAGTTCAGCCAATGGCCATGGACTAAGTTGAGCCAATGGTTGAGCCAATGGCATGTTGAGCAAATGTAAGTGTTTTCTTCCCATGCGTAATGCAAGGCATTATCACTGGGATAGGAGGTAACAACAGGGCCTGGCCTATGTTAAATGTGTTTAAAAAAATACAAAGTGTTTGTTAGGTGTTAACTAATCCTGTGTTAAATTATGCTTAAAATGAATTAAAAGAGAAAAAAAGTGATTGTGATTGTATTGAATTGTGTTTGGGAAAAAAAGATAGACATGGTTCCCACTCGGTAAAAATTGGTTGAATAAAAGTTGTTTCCATGTCATTTCAACCCCCAAAAATCAAATCTTCACATCCCTGCAACATTTTTGGCGTGCCTCTCAAATAGTATAAACATTCACATAGCAAGTCTACTCTTGAGCTGGGCACAAGGATGGAACAACTTGAACAACTGAGATTCAAATCAAATCAAACTTTATTTGCCACATGCGCCGAATACACTAGGTGTAGACTTTACAGTGAAATGCTTACTTACAAGCCCTTAACCAACAGTGCAGTTCAAGAAGAAGAAAATATACAGGGGGCAACGGTACTTAGTCAGTGTGCAGGGGTACAGGCTAGTTGAGGTAATCTGTACATGTAGGTGGGGGCGAAGTGACTATGCATAGGTAACAAACAAACAGCAAGTAGCAGCAGTGTACAAGAGGGGGGTGGGGGCAATGCAAATTGTCTGGTGGCGATTTTTATGAATTGTTCAGCAGTCCAATGGCTTGGGGGTAGAAGCTGTTGAGGAGCCTTTTGGTCCTAGACTTGGCGCTCCGGTGCCGCTTGCCGTGCAGTAGCAGAGATAACGGTCTATAACTTGGGTGACTGGAGTCTGACAATTTTATGGGCTTTCCTCTGACACCACCTATTATATAGTTCCTGGATGGCAGGAAGCTTGGCCTCAGTGATGTTCGCACTACACTCTGTATCACCTTACGGTCAGATGCCGAGCAGTTGCCATACCAGGCGGTGATGCAACCGGTCAGGATGCTCTCGATGTAGAAACTTTTGAGGATCTGGGGACCTATGCCAAATCTTTTCAGTCTCCTGAGGGGGAAAAGGTCTTGCTCACATTGAGGGAGAGGTTGTTGTCCTGGCACCACACTGCCAGTTCTCTGACCTCCTCCCTATAGGCTGCCTCATCATTGTCAGTGATCAAACCCTCCACTGTTGTGTCGTCAGCAAACTTAATGATGGTGTTGGAGTTGTGTTTAGCCACACAGTCGTGGGTGAACAGGCAATACAGGAGGGAACTAAGTACACACCCCTGTGGGGCCCCAGTGTTAAGGATCAGCGTGACAGGCGTGTTTTTGCCTACTCTTACCACCTGGGGGTGGCCCGTCAGGAAGTCCAGGATCCAGTTGCAGAGGGAAGTGTTTAGTCCCAGAGTCCTTAGCTTAGTGATGAGCTTCGTGGGCACTATGGTGTTGAACGCTGAACTGTAGTCAATGAACAGCATTCTCACATAGGTGTTCCTTTTGTCCAGGTGGGAAAGGGCAGTGTGGAGTGCGATTGAGATTGTGTCATCTGTGGATCTGATGGGGCGGTATGGAATTGGAGTGGGTCTAGGGTGTCCGGGAGGATGCTGTTAATGTGAGCCATGACCAGTCTTTCAAAGGACTTCTTGGCTACCGACGTGAGTGCCACAGAGCGGTATCATTTAGGCAGGTTACCTTCGCTTCCTTGGGCACAGGGACTATGTTGGTCTGCTTGAAACATGTAGGTATTACAGACTCAGTCAGGGAGAGGTTGAAAATGTCAGTGAAGACACTTGACATTTCATGTGTGCATGCTTTGAGTACACGTCCTGGTAATCTGTCTGGCCCAGCGGCTTTGTGTATGTTGACCTGTCATCCAGAACAGCTGGTGTTTTCATGCATGCTTCAGTGTTGCTTGCCTCGAAGCATGCATAAAAGGCATTTAGCTCATCTGTAGTAGGCTCGCGTCACTGTGATGACGTTGAATCAATGTGGAAAACTGATTGGATTTGCAAAAAGTAATCAACAAATGGCCCTTTTGTCTTTTTTTCACCCACCTTTTATAGGGCTAGGCGTCCCGCTAGCGGGACAACTTCCGGGAAAACTGGTATTTATGTATTATGTACATACAAGTGTCTTATATCAGTCGAAACCTTAAATTCCTGTTAATCTAACTGCACTGTCCGATTTACAGTGGCCATTACAGCGAAAGCATGCCATGCGATTGTTTGAGGACGGCGCCCCACATCAAAATATTTTTCCACCTGCACGGGTTTCATAAATTCACAAATATTGATGAAATATTCACTTACTTTTTGAAAATCTTCCTCTGATTTGTCATCCAAAGGGTTCCAGCTTTAACAGATATTGTCGTTTTGTTAGATAAAATTCTACTTTATATCCTGAAAAGTCAGTTTAGTTGGCGATATCGATTAGAGTAATCCACTCGTTCAACATGCATAGATAGGAATCTGAAAATCTACCCCTAAACTTTGTTTCACCAAGTCAAAATACGTTTCTATTGACTCCTCAGATATCCTAAAATGTAATCAAACTATAATATTTAATGAAAAAAAAGTATGTTCAATAGGAAACCGATTTTAGCAGGTGCCTTTTCATCGCACGCCCAAACACAAATTTCCAAGACTGTGTCCCTGTCCTAAAACTGTTCTTTCTCATTCGTTTTGAAAGTTACAAGCCTGAAACCCTGAACATAGACTGCAGCTTCCTGGGAGCAAGAATTCATTATTTCGCTATATTTTCCATTGTAAGAGCATGGGCTCTCAAAAGAATATTCCGGTTGGTTTTTCTTTGGATTTTCTCCTACCATATCTATTGTGTTATATTCTCCTATATTATCTTAACATTTCTACAAACAAAGTGGTTTCTTTCCAATGGTACCAATTATATGCATATCCTGGCTTCAGGTTCTGAGCAACAGGCAGTTTACTTTGTGCACGTCAGTCAGGTGGAAATTGAGAAAAAAAAGCCCTAACAAGTTTTAATCTGAATCCAATGGCATGGTGAGATTCGTTGACGATTTCACATTGAATTCATGTTAGTTGACAACTCAACCAAATGTAAATTCCTCCAAGTACACCTGGAACTGCATTAAAATACTTTTTTTCCCAAACCATTTTGAAATGTTGATCCCAATGTCACACATTGGCCACATTATTTATAGAAAGACCCATAAATCCCTGTACACGCCACTGAGCTTGATATTATATTCATATGGACCAGGGCACAAAATGTAGTGTTAGTTCACTGTTCCATGCCAAGGTTTAGCTGTAAAAGTGTTCCTCCCCCTCCTCTCCCCTCCCTTCCCTGTACAAGCGATAAGATGTTCCAGGCCGTGCCCATCTCGTAAATTCTTTCCAGGAGGCGTAAGACACAGCCTGTGGGTGGCAAAGTTGTTCTGGTATTTCCTATTCAGAATAAACAATACATATTGTAAAGGAATTAATAAAGGGGTAGTAAAAGTTGATTGAAAGAGAAGGCTGTTATTCTGGTTATTTTTCACTCCCCCCAATTTAAAAGAGAAAAAGAGTGAACAGATCTAATGCAGAGGGAGGAAAACAAAAACATGTATTCATACCCCTTGATTTATTCCACATCTTGTTGTGTTACAGCCTGGATTAAATGTTGTTGTTTTTTCTAACCCATCTACACACAATAGCCGATAACGATGAAGTGAAACATGTTTTTAGACAATTTTGCAAATGTATAGATAAATAATACATAAATATCTCATTTACATAACTATTCACACCCCTGTGCCAATACATGTTAGAATCAACTTTGGCAGCAATCACAGCTGTGAGTGTTTCTGTGCAAGTCTCTAAGAGCTTTGCACACCTGGATTGTACAATATTTGTCCATTATTGTTTTCAAAATTCTTCAAGCTCTGTCAAATTGGTTGTTGATCTTTGTTGGACAAACCTTTTCAAGTCTTGGAATACATTTTCAATCAAATTTAAGTCAAAAATGTAGCTTGCCCATTCAGAAACATTTACTGTCTTTTTGGTAAGCAACTCCATTGTATATTTGGGCTTGTGTTTTAGGTTAATGTCATACTGGAAGGTGAATTAATCTCCCAGTGTCTTGTGGAAAGCAAACTGAACCAGGTTTCCTCCAGGATTTTGCTTGTGCTTAGCTCAATTCCATTTTTAATCCTGAAAAGCTCCCCGGTCCTTAACAATTGCAAGCATACCCATAACATGATGCAACCACCAATTTGTATGAAAATATGGAGTGGTACTCAGTAATGTGTTGTATTGGATTTGCCCCAAACGTAACATTTTGTTTTCAGGACAAAAAGTGAATTGTTTTGCCAACATTTTGCAGTATTACTTTAGTGCCTTGTTAGAAACAAGATGCATGTTTTGAAATATTTGTATTCCTTCTTTTCACTCTGTCAATTATCCCTGAGCGGTTTCTTCCTCTCCAGCAACTGAGTAAGGACGGACGCCTGTATCTTTTTTGACTTGATGTATTGATACACCATCCGAAGTGTAATTAACTTAAAAACACCATGCTGACAGAAATATTCAAATTTGGTATGCAACCAATAAAATATGATTTGAAGTCTGCTTTTTTTATCGATCTACCAATAAATGGCCCTCTTTGCTAAGCATTGGAAAACTTCCCTGATCTTTGTGGTTGAATCTGTGATTGAAATTCACTGCTCGACTGATGGACCTTACAGATAATTGTATGTGTGGGGTACAGAGATGAGGTAGTCATCATGTTAAACACTATTATTTGACTTGTGCAAGTGTTTACTCCTGAACTTATTTAGGCTTGCCAAAACAAAGGGGTTGAATACTTATTGACTGAAGACTTTTCAGCTTTTCATTGGTAATTAATTTGTAAACATTTCTGAAAACATAATTGCACTTTGACATTATGTGGTATTGTGGGTAGGCCAGCGAACAAAAAAATCTAAATTTAATCAATTTTTAATTCAGGCTGTACAAGTCAAGGGATGTGAATACTGAAGGCATTGTAGCTATCTAGAGCTTCTCATAATGTCTGTCCTCTGTTTTCATCCTCCGAGATCGTTGAATCTGTTTTTATGTGGAATACTGGTCATAATAGAGTTCCCAACTTTTGTTTCCAGGTTTTATCAGCTGTGATGACAGTGCTTTTCCATTCTATTTTTTCAGGAGGCTGAGTGACCTAGTGGAGCCAGTAACTGTAAACACAACATAGTGGCAGGCCCAGGCTGTTAAAATGACAGATTGTGTCTTTAATCAATTGTCATCCTACCGCCGCTCTACTCTTGATATTGACCTTTCAAAATGGTAATTGACTCAGCATTCTTCATGCCACTGCTTGTCATAGTCATTTATATGATTACAATGACTTTCCACACAATAAGAAAATCGTTTTGGCAGATTCTAGAGGGCTTTTCACACTACTGAGCCAAACCAAGCTGCATGGGAGAGTGGGGTAAATTGAGCCAAAGGGGTAAGTTAAGCCTCCCTTGTTTCTAGGAAATCCTACATAAAATGAATAATTGAACAGGCCCAGGCGGAGTACTCAAAGTATACGCGGACCAACTGGCAAGTGTCTTCACTAACATTTTCAACCTCTCCTTGGTCTGTAATACCTCCATGTTTCAAACAGACCACCATAGTCCATGTGCCCAAGAAAGTGAAGGTAACCTGCATAAATGATTACCGCCCCGTAGCACTCACGTCGGTAGCCATGTAGTCCTTTAAAAGGCTGGTCATGGCTCACATCAACACCATCATGCCAGAAACCGTAGACCCACTCCAATTCACATACCGCCCGAACAGATACACAGATGCCGCAATCTCAATCGCACTCCACACTGCATTTCTCACCTGGACAAAAGAAACACCTATGTGAGTTGTGCTGTTCCTTGACTACAGCTCAGTGTTCCACACCATAGTGCCCAAAAAACTCATCACTAAGCGAAGGACCCTGGGACTATGCACCTCCCTCTGCAACTGGATCCTGGACTTCCTGACGGGCCGCCGCCAGGTTTTAAGGGTAGGCAGTAACGCAGCTACCACACTGATCCTCAACACTAGGGCCCCTCAGGGGTGCGTGCTTAGTCCCCTCCTTTACTCCCTGTTCAACCATGACTGCGTGACCAGGCACGACTCCAACACCATCATTAAGTTTGCTGACAACACAGCAGTGGTTGGCCTGATCACCGACAACGACGAGACAGCCTATAGGGAGGAGGTCAGAGACCTGGCAGTAAGGTAAATGATCTGATCGTGGACTACACGAAACAGAGGACTAAGCACACCCACAATCACATCGACTGGGCTGTAGTGGAGCGGGTCGAGAGCTTAAAGTTTCTTGGTGTCCACATCACTAAGGATATATCATGGTCCAAACACACCAACACAATCGTGAAGAGGGTATGACGTTAATGCCTCTTCTCCTTTGGGAGGCTGAAAGGATTTGACATGGGCCCTTGGATCCTCAAAAGGCTCTACAGCTGCACCATCAAGAGCATCTTGACTGGCTGCATCACCGCTTGGTATGACAACCGCTGGCATCCGACCGCAAGGCACTACAGAGGGTAGTGCGTACGGCCCAGTACATCACAGGGGCCAAGCTCCCTGCCACCCAGGACCTCTATACCAGGCAGTGTCAAAGGAAGGCCCCAAAAATTGTCAAATACTCCAGCCACCCAAGCCACAGACTGTTTGTTCTGCTCCAGCATGACAAGTGGTACCAATCCACCAAGTCTGTAACTAAAAGGACCATGAACGGCTTCTACCACCAAGCCATAAGACTTCTAAACAAGACTCCTAAATAGCTAATCAAATGGTTACCCAGACTACCTGCATTCACACTTTTTTGCACTAACTATCTTGCACTGACTATGCAAACACACTGACACCCCAACACACACACACACAAAACACACACACACACACACACACACACACACACACACACACACACACACACATACAGTTGAAGTCGGAAGTTTACATACACCATAGCCAAATACATTTAAACCCAGTTACACAATTCCTGACATTTAATCCTAGTAAAAATTCCCTGTCTTAGGTCAGTTAGGATCACCACTTTATTTTACAGTTTTTTACGATTGCTTACACACTAAAATTTAACTTTTCCCACAATTAGCAAAACCATACACTCAAGGAGCAAAACACAAGGCTAGATTTGCACAACTGTAAGCACATTGTCAGCTTCACACTATTTGCAAAACATTACACACAGTGATTTGCAAAACACTAAACACACTTGTATACATCAAACACAGAAGTATATCATGATGTCACTTCCTTGCAATTCCAAAGCACTGACTGTCAAATTACCACACCTATGAGCCAATCTGTTAAACACAGCCATCAGGTGCACAAACACATGATTGCTAAATTGTAGACACACCAATCAGGTTTAAGCACTATAAAAATGCAGCAGGTAGGTTCACCTGCCTTCAACCAAAATGGAAGGAGTCAGAAGAAGAGTGAGGGTGAGAGGAGGAGTACGCAGAGGCCGAGCCAGAGGTCGAGGAAGACCTGAAGCAGGAGGAGAACGTGCACAAAGAAGAAGAGGACCAAACTTATCAAATGACATTTGTGCAACACTAGTGGACCATGTTGTGAACCACGGATTGACGCTGAGGGAGGCTGGACTGAGAGTTCAGCCAAATCTTAGCAGATATACAGTGGCATCTGTCATAAGGACTTTTCGACAGGAAAACAGGTAAAAGATCTGTCTACAGTTACAGTAATCAGCCGCTTATTGTATGCACCATATCAACACTTGTGATGCCCCTTCCTGTGACATTGTACAGTAAGTTACATGTATTATTCTCTACATAGGATTGAGGGTCGGGAACGACAAGGAGGAAGGGGGCCCATATTCACGCAAGAACAAGAGAGAGAGATAATAAACATGGTTTTGGCCAATAATGTTATCAGGCTCAGAACTACAAGCCAACATTATCGGTGACCATGCCATTTTCAATAATGTCCATCAGGTCTCAGTCAACACTGGCACGCATCCTGAAAAGACATCAGGTTGAAATGAAACAACTTTATCGAGTGCCTTTTGAGCGGAATTCAGAGAGGGTCAAACGGCTGCGGCATGAGTATGTGGAGGTTTGTATTGTTCACTTTAGCACTGTGATGTTGCATACTGCACACGATTTTTTTCACATTGACTGTATACTAGACATATCCTGAACTACACAATCTTGTCTTTCACTGTATTTCAGGGAGTTTTGCAGATGGATGCTGAGGAAATCCTGCATGAATTCATATATATTGATGAGGCAGGGTTCAACCTCACAAAAGCAAGAAGGAGAGGCAGAAATATCATTGGCCACAGGGCTATAATCAATGTCCCAGGGCAACGTSGGGGTAACATCACCCTTTGCGCTGYCATTTCACAGCATGGGGTTGTCCTCCGTCATGCCAAAATGGGSCCTTACAACACACCTCACATTCTCGCATTTTTGGAGCGATTGCACCACATCGTCACAGCAGGTAATGAAATGCACCAGATGCAATACACGGTCATCTGGGACAATGTGTCATTCCACCGCTCTGCTTTGGTCCAGAACTGGTTTCAACACCATCCACAGTTGACAGTACTATACCTTCCACCATACWCTCCGTTTCTAAACCCTATCGAAGAGTTTTTCTCTGCATGGCGGTGGAAGGTTTACGATCTCCAGCCCCAGGCTCAGGTACCCCTCATTCAGGCCATGGAGGACGCCTGTGACCAAGTCGACGCCGCAGCTGTGCAAAGATGGATTCGACATTCAAGCCGGTTCTTCCCGCGTTGTCTTGCTAATGACGATATTGCTTGTGATGATGAAATTCTCTGGCCAGATCCAGCTAGGTGAAGAGATAATGTATAGTATGTTTACTGTAGTATTTTCTGTACAATATTGTCAGTTTTTTTCAGATAATTTTTTATGTTTGTTGTTGTTATTTACTGTAATTGTAACCTGTACTGGATACAGTATTTTACGTTTGTCTGTTTGCTGAGCTAAGTGTTATGCACACTACTGTAGTAGCATGAAAACTGGGACATGTTTTGTTGTGATTCTCCATGTTGACATGTTGACTGATTTGGGTATATGGAGAGAAATAAATGATATTTTCCTCAGTCTGCAGCATTGGTCTTGTGTAGTGTTTGTATAGTTGCACTTTCTCTGTGTATTTCATTTACAGTACTCTAATCACTGACAATTAGACTTGCTAAAAGTGTTTTAGGTTAGCAACAGCAGTGTGTAACTGGTTCAAAAAGATTGAAGTCATATGAAATGTGTGTGTTTCGTATGGTAACAAAATATTATTTTTATGAAGTCGTGTATAGTTTTGACAAGTGTTCCATTTTGCAAATGATCTGAAGTGTTGTGCTAATTGTGTGTAGTGTTTTGACAAACCGGGCCCTGTTTTCAAAATTGTGCTTAAACAATTGAAAAAAAATGAAGAATGTGAAATTTCAGAATAATAGTAGAGAGAATGATTTACTTCAGCTTTTATTTCTTTCATCACATTCCCAGTTGGTCAGAAGTTTACATACACTCAATTAGTATTTGGCAACATTGCCTTTAAATTGTTTAACTTTGGTCAAACGTTTCGGGTAGCCTTCCACAAGCGTCCCACAATAAGTTGGGTGAATTTTGGCCCATTCCTCCTGACAGAGCTGGTGTAACTGAGTCAGGTTTGTAGGCCTCCTTGCTCGCACATGCTTTTTCAGTTCTGCCCACAAATGTTCTATAGAATTGAGGTCAGGGCTTTGTGATGGCTACTCCAATACCTTGACTTTGTTGTCCTTAAGCCATTTTGCCACAACTTTGGAAGTATGCATTGTCCATTTGCAAGATCGATTTGCGACCCAGCTTTAACTTCCCGACATGTCTTGATATTGCTTCAATATATCCACATAATTTTCTACCTCATCATGCCATCTATTTTGTGAAGTGCACCAGTCCCTCCGGCAGCAAAGCAGCCCCACAACATGATGCTGCCACCCCCGTGCAGCACGGTTGGGATGGTGTTCTTTGGCTTGCAAGCCTCCCCCTTTTTCCTCCAGACATAACAATGGTCATTATGGCCAAACAGTTCTRTTTTTGTTTCATCAGACCAGCGTACATTTCTCCAAAGTACGATATTTGTCCCCATGTGCAGTTGCAAACCGTAGTCTGGCTTTTTTTTATGGCGGTTTTGGAGCAGTGGCTTCTTCCTTGCTGAGCGGCCTTTCAGGTTATGTCAATATAGGACTCGTTTTACTGTGGACATGGATACTTTTGTACCTGTTTCCTCCAGCATCTTCACAAGGTCCTTTGCTGTTGTTCTGGGAGTGATTTGCACGTTTCACACCAAAGTATGTTCATTTCTAGGAGACAGAACGCGTCTCCTTCCTGAGCGGTATGACAGCTGCGTGGTCCCATGGTGTTTATACTTGCGTACTATTGTTTGTACAGAGGAACGTGGTACCTTCAGGCATTTGGAAAATGCTCCCAAGGATGAACCAGACTTGTGGAGGCCTACAATTATTTTTCTGAGGTCTTGGCTGATTTCTTTTGATTTTCCCATGATGTCAAGCAAAGAGGCACTGAGTTTGAAGGTAGGCCTTGAAATACATCCACAGGTACACCTCCAATTGACTCAAATGATGTCAATTAGCCTATCAGAAGCTTCTAAAGCCATGTCATCATTTTCTGGAATTTTCCAAGCTGTTTAAAGGCACAGTCAACTTAGTGTATGTAAACTTCTGACCCACTGGAATTGTGATACAGATAAGTGAAATAATCTATCTGTAAACAATTGTTGGAAAAATTACTTGTGTCATGCACAAAGTAGATGTCCAACCGACTTGCCAAAACTATAGTTTGTTAATAACAAATTTGTGGAGTGGTTGAAAAACTAGTTTTAATGACTCCAACCTAAGTGTATGTAAACTTCCGACTTCAACTGTACGCCCACACAGACGGACATGCACCCTCATGCATGCTGACGCCACACACTCACACACAATTTCACACTCACCGCATACACTGCAGCTACAGTATTGTGTATTATATATCCTGTTGCCTATTCACTTTACCCCTACCTACAGGATATGTACAGTACATAGCTACCTCGTACCCCTGCACATTGACTCTGTACTGGTACTCCCTGTTTAAAACCTCTACGGACCCCCCATCCGGGATCCGGGATCATCCTCATCAGAAACGCTGACTAGCATAGCCTAGCCTAGCGCCACAGGGATATCATATAATATAATTTCATGAAATCACAAGTCCAATACAGCAAATGAAAGATAAACATCTTGTGAATCCAGCCAACATGTCCGATTTTTAAAATGTTTTACAGCGAAAACCACAATAGCCCAACACACAACGCCATTTTTTCACCGCAAAGATAGCTTTCACAAAACCCACAAATAGAGATAAAATTAATCACTAACCTTCGAACAACTTCATCAGATGACAGTCTTATGACATCATGTTATACAATACATTTATGTTTTGTTCGAAAATGTGCATATTTATAGCTACAAATCGTGGTTTTACATTGCCGCCATGGTCACAAATGGCACCAAAACAGCCAGAATAATTACAGAGAGCAATGTGAAATACAGAAATACTCATCATAAAACTTTTATGAAAAATACATGTTGTACACATAATTAAAGATAAACATCTTGTGAATCCAGCCAACATGTCCGATTTTTAAAATGTTTTACAGCGAAAACACAACATATATTTATGTTAGCTCACAACAATAGCCCAAAACACAACGCCATTTTTTCACCGCAAAGATAGCTTTCACAAAACCCACAAATAGAGATAAAATTAATCACTAACCTTTGAACAACTTCATCAGATGACAGTCTTATGACATCATGTTATACAATACATKTATGTTTTGTTCGAAAATGTGCATATTTATAGCTATAAATCGTGGTTCTACATTGCCGCCATGGTCACAAATGGCACCAAAATGTCCGGAGAAATTTTAGACAGCCACGTAATCTAACAGAAAAACTCATCATAAACTTTACATAAACAAAAATACATGTTGCATATATAATTAAAGATACACTGGTTCTTAATGCAACCGCTGTGTTAGATTTAAAAAAATAACTTTAGTACAAAGCACAGCATGCAATAATCTGAGACAGCGCTCAGCCATTCTCCGCCATGTTGGAGTCCAAAGAGTCCACAAAAATACGAAATAACATCATAAATATTCCCTTACCTTTGATGAACTTTCATCAGAATGCAGTGCCAGGAATCCTAGTTCCACAATAAATCGTTGTTTTGTTTTAGAATGTCCATTTCTTCTGTCGAATTAGCAACTTTGGCTAGCATGGTGTAGCTCACGTGTCCATGAAGATTTTACGCATGAACGAAAAATTCAAAAAGTAATAATAAAAGTCGAATAAACTGGTCAAACTCAGTTGAGAATCCATCTTTAGGATGTTTTTCACAAATATATCCAATAACGTCCCAGACGGAGCATTTCTTCGTGTCTACCTAACGCATGCAGACAACGATATGACAAACCTAAGTGCGTAGCCAAGTACTACCAATATGGCTGACCTCTCACTCCAACGACTCTCATCCGGTCCCAGGGAAGGCTAGACACTTCATTCCACGTTCTACTGCCTATTGACATCTAGTGGAAGGCGTATGAAGTGCATACAGATCCATAAATACAAGACAATTGAATAGGCAATGCCTTTCACAGAGACCCATTTCAGAATGTTCACTTCCTGTTTGGAAGTTTGCCTGCCAAATGAGTTCTGTTTTACTCACAGATATAATTCAAACAGTTTTAGAAACTTCAGAGTGTTTTCTATCCAATAATAATAATAATATGCATATCATATGATCTAGTACGAGGCCGTTTAAATTGGGCACAATTTTATCCAGAAGTGAAAAGGGCGCCCCCTATTTCCAAGAGGATAAAGCCATGTTATTTTTGTTATTTACTGTGTATTTATTCCTTGTGTCACTATTTACATTTTTTATTTTAAAAAATGCATCTCATTTTTATCTCTGCATTATTGGAAATGGACCCATGAAAAAAGCATTTTCACCTGTTTTCTACAAAGCATCTGACAAATAACATTTTATTTTATTTGATCTCATGGAGTCCATGAAGGAAGAAACTTAATGGAAAAAGTGGTAAGCAACTTAGGTGCAAAAACTGATTACTTAACAGTCAAACAGCCAAATTAATGTATTGTGTTAGAGTTTTCATGATGCTTGCATCTAATCCGAAGTAGATCATGTTAAAGTGTTTTGTACATTACTGTGTGGTCTTTTGAAGCTTCAGTATGAGCTCTTAAACTTAGCATAAAAGTGCATCCTTGTAGCTGTGTGGGATAATATAGTACAAATATTTGCCTTCGGATAAATTGAGCCAAAGGCCAAAGAGTAAGTTAAGCAAATGGTTGATACAATGGCATGTTGAGCAAATTGAAGTGTTTTCTTCCCATATGTAATACAAGGCATTATTGCTTGGATAAGAGGTAACAACAGGGCCTGGCCTATGTTAAAAGTGTTTTAAAAAAGGACTGTTTGTTAGGTGTTAAGACTGTGTTAAAATATGCTTAAAATATTTAAAAGACAAAAAAAATGATTGAGATTGCGTTGAATTGTGTTTGGGAAACAAA
Organism: Salvelinus sp. IW2-2015; assembly: GCF_002910315.2. Classification (NCBI taxonomy): domain Eukaryota; kingdom Metazoa; phylum Chordata; class Actinopteri; order Salmoniformes; family Salmonidae; genus Salvelinus; species Salvelinus sp. IW2-2015. Next base: position 34,287,358 of record NC_036866.1, read on the forward strand.
GATAGACATGGTTCCCAATGGGCAAGAACTGGTTGAATCAACATTGTTTCCATGTCATTTTGACCCAAACATCAATGTGATGACGTTGAATCAACGTGGAAAACTGATTGGATTTGCAAAAAGTTATCAACATAAGGGCGTGTCCTCTTTTTTCACCCAACTTTTAACTTAAATCCAATGACATGGTGACATTTGATGTTGATTTCACGTTGAATTCACGTTAGTTGACAACTAAACCAATTGTAAATCCAAACTAGATGTTGAATTAATGTCTGTGCCCAGTGGGTTTTAAAAATGTAGTGGTAATATTCCTTCAGTACATACATTTTTAACTTACCCTGTCGCGCGGCTCAACTTACCCCATATCCGGTGTACTGTAAGTTGTGCCAAGAGACCACTTCTTTTGGACAAGCTATCATTTCAAACTGTAATGTTTACATTAATTCTGATTATTTCCCGGGATACACAACATCCTGACATATGTGTAGATATCTTTGTTAGAAAGAATACTATATTTCCCTTGACTGAGTGATGCTGAATGTAAATAATTGCTCAACTTACCCCACTCTCCCCTACTGCTTGGTTACAGAGGACAATGCAAAAAGGACAATACGAAAATAATATATCTGAACTTGGTTTCACAGTAGTGTGAAAATTGTATAAGAATGTCTAGTAGGGGTGCCCACCTCAAATGATCTCAGTGAGATCCAAGCCCATCATTTTTTTGGCACAGCCATTAGTCTCTGTGTATCTGTCAGGGCCCACTCAGACCACAGCCAATAGAGGAAAATGTAGTGTTGACTCTCCGGCCCGTCCCTGTAGAGATGTAAATCTTGTTTTTCTCCTGGTGACCACCGAGCTCCCAGGAAAATACAACATTCTCCAAATGACACGGTTGTAGACTTCCGATTACAGCCCTGTCACTTAACCTCAAGTGTGTAAACACATAACTGGCAGAGAGAGAGATGGAGCGAGAGAGAGATGGGTAGAGACTGATAAATGGAGAGAGAAGTGAAAACGGTACAACAGGAGAGCAGGACTGACTGTGACAGGGTGAGGAAGAGAGACAGAGAGAGAGAGGTGAAAAAGGTACAACAGGAGAGTGTGACAGGGTGAGGGAGACAGTCAGAGAGAGAGAGCGGGCAAAAGAAAGAGAGGTAGAAAGATAGAGTGAGATAAGAAAAGAGAGGGACAGAGACTAGGGTGTGTGGGCTGCTTTCTATTTGCTACCAGGCTGTGGAGTCAGACCACTGGCTGAGAAGGCTATCATAAAGCACCAAGCCAATGGGATGCTGTTGTCCATTTTTAGCCTGGAATCCAATCCTCTCGGATAGCTGTTTTTACAGTTTTCTCTCTGGTTGTTGGGCAGTATCAACCGTATAGTGTAAATAGAATTCCTACAATGGACATTCCCATTCAAGTCAATGGGTCTGTGATGGGTGGATTGGCACCACAGCTGCTTGAAACACTTCCTATCGTCTCCCTGTATGTACACTTTCATACAGTGTGATTGACATATTACTGACAGTCAACACCACACCCGGACAGAAAATGTGATTGTTAAAAAAATGGTTAGTCCTGTTCTCGTTAGAAGCAGATGTGGATCGTTGATTTTGCTATGGGAGAGTTAGAAACAACTGAACTATGGCCGTAAATCATAGCTGTTATAATGTTTGTCCATCATCCATGTATGGCAGCCCAGCCCCTGAAGTGACTCTTCTCATCAACTGTATACAAGGATTTGCTGTGTTGTCTTAGGAATTCAGCATTCTCTGTGTTGATCTTGCCAACCCCCCTTGTCACACCTCTGAGAAGCATATTTCATAAAAAATGTCAAGAATGGTCTTACATTTGATTCGACTAGGGTTGAAATGATTAATTACTGGCAATATGTTGGCATGTATAAGAAAAAAATGAAGATATTAATTCTAGAGCTTGTTGTGTTTTTACTTGGGAAAAATGTACTTCGACACAGCAAACTAGCGTTCAACATGCTTGATATGATAAGTCCCAGAGGACATCGGAGCGCGAAATAGAGCAGTTGCAATCAGAACTTGAAGCGTGCGAAAACAAGCATGATTTGACTAGGTCATCCCTACATGACCCGCAGAGAGATTTGTTAGAATGGAGCACACATAGGCTCTAAAGTGATTTGTATGTTTTGGATACAGATAGTGGGATGGACGCACAGTCAGTCCAACCTACGGGTGTGGTGTGCGAGTCAACGCTGCTTGCTAGTATGCAATTGGGCTAAGCTACATAAATATCTCCCATTGCAGCTGTTGGGACAGGTACAGAGGCTAATCCCAAACAGCTCACAAAGCGTTGTTGTGATTTGTGTGAAAGGGAAAGGCATATGGTCAGGCGTTGTTGGAACCCTCCATGTTTGATGGCTATATAGGTTACTTTTGTGAATGTGCTTTCCTGTTAAGACATAAAGAATAGTTTATTTTCCTATGTGCGGTGCACATGGCTAAGTCCATCTGAATGTGTGTGTGCTATGAAAAGTCATAGCTTTTATTGTCACAAAATAACCTTAGAACGTTCACCATTGGTATGCTAATGTTGGGTGCTGTAAACTGAGATGCTAGTACATTTAATTTTCTAATTGCTTGTGAAACCACTCAACCTACATTGTAATTCTCACACGTTTATGTTCATCTGACTGATTTGATTAAACTACATCTGAAGTTGCTTTTGACCAATCCAATCAGATACACAGACAATTTTATGTTTATTGAATTGTGGATTAATCTGGGATGTACCTTCAGTTATGTGTTTTGCTCTTACAAGAACAATTGGAGCATTCCTTTCTAGCTTGCTTGCAGGAAAGGTGTTACCTAAGTGCATTTGCACGTCTAAAGACGAAGACAATATTAAGCGCCAAAAAGGGCAGTCCTGAAGAGATGCTGCTAGGACCATGAACTGCTGGTCTGAATATCGTCTACAGGGACTACAGTGCTAGGCGTCCGGTTTTGAACACTTCTGTCTGATGTAGGGCAGTCCAGCCCCAGCAGTGACTCGTCTTATCAACTGTATGGTAGAATTTGATATGCATTGTCTTAGGAACTCAACATTCTCTGTGTTTCTTGCCAACCCCCATTGTCATACCTCTGAGAAGCAGACGTTACATCGTAGTTCTGATATGTGATTGGAGGTTAACTTTACAGTAATACTATTGGTCAACAACTCAGGTTTTGAATCCAAAACAACTCAGATGCTTATTAAAGTGTCTAAGATGAATTGTTCTTTCTCTTATTTGTTCCAGGACTCTCGTGGTGAGATACTCTTTATTTATTTCTCTCTACACCCCAAGGACATTTGGGGCATGGACTTTCAGCCTATGCTTTCTCTCTGTCTCTCTTTCTCTCTGACCATGCTTAGAATGATGCCTTGTAATGCTTGTTAATACCTTGTAACCTTGTACCTTGTATGCCTTGTATGTGAATCCATTCATTTTACAAAGTGAGTAAATACACATGTATTTAGAATTAAATTCTCAGACATTTCTTCATTGCCTATAAAGTACAGTGGCTTGTGAAAGTATTCACCCCCCTTGGCCTTTTTCTTATTTTGTTGCCTTACAACCTGAAATTAAAATATATTTTTTGTATAATTTGATTTACACAACATGCCTACCACTTTGAATATGAGAAATATTTTTATTGTGAAACAAACAAGAAATTGACAAAAAAAACAGAAAACGCATGCATAACTATTCACCCCCCAAGTCAATACTTTGTAGAGCCACGTTTTGCAGCAATTACAGCTGCAAGTCTCTTGGGGTATGTCTCTATAAGCTTGGCACATCTAGCCACTGGGATTTTTGCCCATTCTTCAAGGCAAAACTGCTTCAGCTCCTTCAAGTTGGATGGGTTCTGCTGGTGTACAGCAATCTTTAAGTCATACCACAGATTCTCAATTGGATTGAGGTCTGGGCTTTGGACTGGACTAGGCCATTCCAAGACTTGCTTGGTGGTGCCCCTTGCTAAGTGGTGTTGCCGACTCTGGGGCCTTTCAGAACAGGTGTATATATACTGAGATCATGTGACAGATCATGTGACACTTAGATTGCACACAGGTGGACTTTATTTAATTAATTATGTGACATCTGAAGGTAATTGGTTGCACCAGACCTTCTTTAAGGGCTTCATAGCAAAGGGGGTGAATACATATGCACTCACCAATTTTCCGTTTATTTATTTTGGGGAATTTTTTTAAACAAGTTATTTTCTTAATTTCACTTCATCAATTTCGATTATTTTGTGTGTCCATTACATGAAATCCCCCCAAAATCCATTTAAATTACAGGTTGTAATGCAACAAAATAGGAAAAACGCCAAGGGGGATGAATACTTTTGCAGGGCACTGTAAGTCAATCATAGTCTCTTGCATTGTAACGATTTTCTTCCTCTTCTGATGAGGAATATGAAATATCGGACCAATACGCAGCGTGGTAACTGTCCATGTTACTTTAATATAACTGAACACGAAAAAATACAAAAATAACAAAGTGAATGACAACGGAAATCGAAACAGTCCTGAATGGTGAAACAAACTGTAACGATACTCTAAATCCTCCTCCTCCTCAGACGAGGAGAGGAGAGAGGGATCTGAAGACCAATGTGCAGCGAGGTATGATGACATGATTTATTTAAGACACGACAAAACAACGAAGACAGAAAACGAACTATACTTGAATAAACTACAAAACAAATAAACGATGAAAACAGACCTGGACACGAACTTACATATAACGTGAAGAACGCACGAACAGGTACACGACTACAAACAAACGCTACAGTCCCGTGTGGCACGAACATACATACAGACACAGGAGACAACCACCCACAAACAAACAGTGAGAACAACCTACCTTAATATGACTCTCAATCAGAGGAAACGTCAAACACCTGCCTCTGATTGAGAGCCATACCAGGCAACCCAAAACCAACATAGAAACAGAAAACATAGACTGCCCACCCAAAACTCACGCCCTGACCAATAAACACATACAAAACAAGAGAAAACAGGTCAGGAACGTGACACAAACACAAAACAGGAACCAACTACCCACAAACAAAGGTGGGAACAGGCTACCTAAGTATGGTTCTCAATCAGAGAGAACGATAAACAGCTGCCTCTGATTGGGAACCATACTAGGCAAAACACAGAAATACAACACATAGAACAAAACATAGAATATAGAACATAGAATGCCCATCCCAACTCACACCCTGACCAAACCAAAATAAAGACATAAAAAAGGAACTAAGGTCAGAACGTGACATGCATGTTGCTAATTACGTTTATGGAATCAGATAAAAAAATTATAGGCTTATTGCTGAGTTGCATGTAATGTGTACTGTGCATTCAGAAAGTATTCAGATCCCTTGACTTTTTCCACGTTTTGTTATGTTACAGCCTTGTTTTAAAATGTATTTAATAGTTTTTTTCCCTCATCAATCTACACACAATACTCTATGATGACAAGGCAAAAACAGATTTTTTTGTTGATAATTTATTAAAAACGTAAAACTAAAATATTACATTTACATAAGTATTCAGACCCTTTACTCAGTACTTTGTTGAAGCACCTTTGGCAGCGATTACAGCCTCGAATCTTCTTGGGTATGACGCTACAAGCTTGGCACAAGTGTATTTGGGGAGTTTCTCCCATTCTTCTCTGCAGATCCTCTCAAGCTCTGTCAGGTTGAATGGGGAGCGTCGCTACACAGCTATTTTCAGATCTATCCAGAGATGTTCAGGTTCAAGTCCGGGCTCTGGCTGGGCCACTCAAGGACATTCAGAGACTTGTTCCGAAGCCAATCGTAGGGTCGTTGTAATGTTGGAAGGTGAACCTTCTCCCCAGTCTGATGTCCTGAGTGCTCTGGAGCAGGTTTTTATCAAGGACCTCTCTTTACTTTGCTCAGTTCATCTTTCCCTTGATTCTGACTAGTTTCCCAGTCCCTGCCGCTGAAAAAACATCCCCACAGCATCATGCTGCCACCACCATGCTTCTATGTTGGGACAGTGCCAGGTTTCCTCCATACGTGACGGTTGGCATTCAGGCCAAAGAGTTCAACCCTGGTTTCATCAGACCAGAGAATCCTGTTTCTCATGGTCTGAGAGTCTTTAGGTGCCTTTTGGCAAACTCCAAGCGGGCTGTCATGTGTCTTTTACTGAGGAGTGGCCACTCTACCATAAAGGCCTGATTTGTAGAGTGCTGCAGAGATGGTTGTCCTTCTGGAAGGTTCTCCCATCTCCACAGAGGAACTCTGGAACTCTATCAGAGTGACCATCGTATTCTTTGTCACCTCCCTGACCAAGGCCCTTCTCTCCCAATTGCTCAGTTTGGCCGGGCGGCCAGCTCTAGGAGGAGTCTTGGTGGTTCCAAACTTCTTCCATTTAAGAATGATGGGGACCACAGTGTTCTTGGGGACCTTCAATGCTGCACACAATTTTGAGTACACTACCCCCAGATCTGTGCCTCAACACAATCCTGTCTCTGAGCTCTATGGACAATTCCTTTGACCTCATGGCTTGGTTTTTGATCTGACATGCACTGTCAACTGTGGGACCTTATATAGACAGGTGTTTGCCTTTCCAAATCATGTCCGATCAATTGAATTTACCACAGATGGACTCCATTCAAGTTGTTGAAAGATCTTGATGATGATCAGTGGAAACAGGATGCACCTGAGCTCCATTTTGATTCTCATTGCAAAGGGTCTAGCTACTTATGGAAATAAGGTCATTTAAAATAAAACGTTTCTGAAAACCTGTTTTCGCTTTGTCATTATGGGTTATTCTGTGTAGATTTATGAAGAAAATGTTTCATTTAATCCAATTTAGAATTTGGCTGTAACGTAACAAAATGTGGGAAAAGGGAAGGGGTCTAAATACCTTATGAATGCACTGTATAATGTACTGCATGTTCACATATCAAATATTACTGTCCGCTACATCCACAAGGTCTTTGTCATCACCCATCCCCAGACCATTGGAGAAGACAGTTAGTCATTGAGGCTGGCTGAGCTCTTGGACTCCTGACTTAAACATGATAATTTTAGACTGTAGCCTTTTGAGGCCTTCTCACATGGTCTGGAGCAAGGACGGCGTTTTGGAAATAAACGTGGAATTTAGCTTAATTGCAGTTTACAGATTTAGGAGGGGCAGCATTTTCTTCTTTATTTTCTTGCATAAGTAGAGAGCGAGCGGAGGCCAAAGACATGAGGTTTGGAAGCCACAGAAAGAGGTTACAAAACGTCAGAGAGAGAGGCAGAGAGCGAGAGAGACAAACAGGGAGAGAAAAGCAGAGGGCATTAATATTCAGAACTTGTTTCTCTAATTTGCTTGAGGCTGATGCTCAGACCTATACTGCTCTTCATGAGAGATATTTCTCTCTTTCTCCTCTCTCTCCGTTCCTATCTATATTCTCTCTCTGTCTCTCTCTCTCTCTCTCCCTTCCTATCTGCTTTGAACACCTCTCACTTGACACTTAAGTGCTAGATGAAGTTGTATCAAGCTTGGCAGAGTTATGTTACTATTCAGTCCTTATAAAGTAATGTCATGTATTATTCT
>NC_036866.1:34302425-34387425 GCF_002910315.2 Salvelinus sp. IW2-2015
ATTTCTCTCTCTCTCTCTCTCTCTCGTCTATCTCTCTCTCTCTCTCTCTCTCTCTCTCTCTCTCTCTCTCTCCTTCTCTCGTCTCCTCTCTCTTCTCTCTCTCTCTCTCTCTTCTCTCTCTCTCTTTCTCTTCTCTCTATCTCCTCATCCCCATCCTATTCTTATCACTCGAAACAATCTATATTTAGAGCCAGTTTAAATTAACAGTAAACAAACCCACCACCAGTAAACCAAAAGGGCACCCATGGTCCACAGACACTCCAAACTCCCACCACCAACACACCTCCAGATACCGCCTCACACACCACAGTCGCAGCCCTGCGCCCACCTCACCCCAAGCCACTCGTCTCCTGCCACACACCAACAGAAACACGAAACCATCGCTCGCCTCATGATACAGGCAACACCTTCTGATATCGCGAAATACACTTCTGTTGAATCAAATTCGATCGTTTACTGTCAACATTATACGCAAAAGTTTTTTTTTAAATCTGACACAGCGGTTGATTAGGAACAAGTGTATCTTTAATTATTGTAAACAGCATGTAATCTTTCATCAAAAAGTTTATGACAATGAGTATTTCTGTTATTTGACGTTCTTCTTGGCTTTTGGAAATAGAATATAGTTTCAGACTAAACATTACTCACTCAGTTCCAGGTTGGGTGGTGTTCTCAGGTTTCTGTTGTTTTCCAGAGAATTTGCTGTATAGAATAATTAATCCTTGGTATTTGTGAACTTTTCAGGTGATTCTGTAATTCCGTCCAAAATCAGGTTGTAGGTTTYGAGTTTTGATTTGAAGTGAGGGTTATGTTGTAGAGGGTAGCATCCTGTATGTGTTCCTGACAAAAAAATCCAAGTTTATCTAACTCTAAATGTATCTTTTTTAAAGAAAATGCTGAAAAATGCAGGAGCTCATCTGATCGTGACCTCTCTCTCTCTCTCTCTCTGTCTCTCTCTCTCTCTCTGTCTCTCTCTCTCTCCCTTCTTATCTATTCTCTACCTCCCGTCCTATCTATTCTCTCTCTTTCCATCCGTTCCTATCTATTCTCTCTCTCTCTCTCTCTCCCTTCTTATCTATATTATCTCTCTCTTTCTCTCCCCCTTCATATCTATACTCTATGTCTCCCTTCCTATCACTCTCTCTCTCTCCCTTCCTATCTATTCTCTCTCTTCCTTGCTATCTATTATCTCTCTCTCCCTTCCTATATATTATCTCTCTCTGTCTCTCTCTCTCTGTCTCGCCTAACCATGCAGATTCATCATGTTTATGATGCTAGCCAGGCTATTAGTTCCACACAATAAAACTATCCTGTTAGTCTTTTAACTGCTTTCCCTACTGAGGTGGTGGGATAACCAAACATGCCTAGATCTTGCCCAGGCCTTGTCTTATCAGAGATTTGAGCCAAACATTTTGTAGCTTCGATGTTTCTCATCATGTATCTAGACACAAACACCTAATTTGTTCATTAGATAACAGTGCAGGTACTCTTACAGTTGTTGTTAGGGTTCTATCACCTCTCTCCATCCTGCTCTTTGTCCCTCTAATCCACGTCAATAACAGTGGAGGAGCTACCATTAGAGTTACATGGTTATATCACTCTCCTGCTCTCTGTCCCTCCCTTGTCTCACTTGTCTTGTTATGAATTATTACTCCTATTCTTACTTTACGCTCTGTCTGCTTATGGTCCATCCTCACCTGATTCGCTTATTTTGCCTTTCCATCTGTATATTATGAAATACAGTACCAATAAAAAGTTTGGACACACCTACTCATTCAAGGGTTTTTCTTTATTTTTTACTATGTTCTACATTGTAGAATAATAGTGAAGACATCAAAGCTATGAAATAACACATATGCAGTCATGTAGCAACCAAAAAAGTGTTAACAAATCAATATATATTTTACATTTTGTATTCTTCAAAGTAGCCACCTTTTGCTTTGATGACAGCTATGCACACTCTTGTCATTCTCTCAACCACCTTCACCTGGAATTCTTTTCCAACAGTCTTGAAGGAGTTCCCACATATGCTGAGCACTTGTTGGCTGCTTTTCCTTCACTCTGCGGTCCAACTCATCCCAAACCATCTCAGGTGGAGGCGAGGTCATCTGATGCAGCACTCCATCACTCTCCTTCTTAGTCAAATAGCCCTTACACAGCTGGGAGGTGTGTTGGGTCATTGTCCTGTTGAAAAATAAATGATAGTCCCACTAAGCGCAAACAAGATGGTTTGGCATATCGCTGCAGAATGCTGTGGTAGACATGCTGGTTAAGTGTGCCTTGAATTCTAAATAAATCACAGACAGTGTCAACAGCAAAGCACCCCCACACCATCACACCTCCTTCTCCATGCTTCACGGTGGGAACCACACATGCGGAGATCATCCATTCACCTACTCTACGTCTCACAAAGACACGCACGGTTTGAAACAAAATACTCAAATTTGGACTTATCAGACCAAAGGACAGATAGCCACCGGTCTATTGTCCATTGCTCGTGTTTCTTGGCCCAAGCAAGTCTCCTCTTCTTATTGTTGTCCTTCAGTAGTGGTTTCTTTGCAGCAATTTGACCATCAAGGCCTGATTTACGCAGTCTCCTCTGAACAGTTGATGTTGAGATGTGTCTGTTACTTGAACTCTGTGAAGTATTTATTTGGGCTACAATTTCTGAGGCTGGTAACTCTAATGAACGTATCTGCAGCAGTGGTAACTCTGGGTCTTCCTTTCCTGTGGCGGTCCTCATTACAGCCAGTGTCATCGTAGCACTTGATGGTTTTTGCGACTGCACTTGAAGAAACTTTAAAAGTTCTTGATTTTCCATATTGACTGACCTGCATGTCTTAAAGTAATGATGGACTGTCGTTTCTCTTTGCTTATTTGAGCTGTTCTTGTCATAATATAGACTTGTCTTCTGTATACTACCCCTACCTTGTCACAACACAACTGATTGTCTCAAAAGCATTAAGAAGGAAAGAAATTCTACAAATTAACTTTTAACAAGGCACACCTGTTCATTTTCATGCATTCCAGGTGACTACCTGATGGCGCTGGTTGAGAGAATGCCAAGAGTGTGCAAAGCTGTCGTGAAGGCAAATAATCTCAAATATAAAGTATATTTAGATTTGTTTAACACTTTTTTGGTTACTACATGATTCCATATGTGTTATTTCATAGCTTTTATGTCTATACTATTATTCTACAATGTAGAAAATAGTAAAAATAAAGAAATACCCTTGAATGAGTAGGTGTGTCCAAATTTCTGACTGGTACTTTAAATGAAATATATGTATCTGTAGGCCAGTAGAGGCTGTTGAGGGGAGGGCGGCTCATAATAATGATTGGAATGGATTGTACATTTTTACATTTTAGTCATTTAGCAGACGCTCTTATCCAGAGCGACTTACAGTAGAGTGCATACATTTTATTACATTTTTTTTTACATACTGAGACAAGGATATCCCTACCGGCCAAGAGCAGACGCTCTTATCCAGAGTGCATACATTTTATTACATTTTATTTTTATTTATTTTTTAATATATTATTATTATTATTTTTTTTTTACATACTAGGACAAGGATATCCTACCGGCCAAACCCTCCCACACACACAGTGTGTGTGTGTGGGGGGGGGGGGCTAGACAAGGTGTTGTAGGGCTGATGAGGTGAGAGCAGTATAATGAGCAAGAAGAAGAATGGCGTTGATAGTAAGACAATGTTACGTTACTGTATAGTTAGTAAGTATAGTGAGTGAGTAGGTGTAGGGAGTGAAAGATAAAGTGGATGTGAGTAGGAGGGGTAAAGATAAGAGTAAGGGAGGTCCAGCGTAATGACAAATGTCCGAAACAAGGTAATTTCCTGTAAAACCAGACCCCCACAATGGCAATCAACTCAAAACCTGTTCAAAGCTCAATTTAGGTATACAATGTGTGTGTGTGTGTGTGGTGTGTGTGTGTGTGTGTGTGTGTGTGTGTGTGTGTGTGTGTGTGTGGTGTGTGTGTGTGTGGGTGAGTTGTGTGTGTGTGTGTGTGTGTGTGTGTGTGTGTGTGTGTGAACTGCAGTCATGTTGAAATGAGTTTCACTCTTTCTGTTGCATGGTGGTTGTGTAAGTAGAGGTGTGAATAAATAAAAGTCTTTGATATAAAAGTCTTTGATACAAAGCCTCCTTCCACCACCCAGCTCTGGGCAATGGGCCCTTGTCACTGTGTTTGAATACATACTGTACAGCTTATGCAGTAATTCGGTCAGCTCTCATTCCACCACCTATAAACTTGGACTTGTCCCATCTATGTTCCAACTCCACTGTTTGCTGTGTGGAGGAACCACTTTCAGAGGAGTGGATTGAAGTTGAATGTTTGGGAAGACAGCTGAGAGTGGGAAGCCAGGGCTGCGTTCAGCAGGGCACATCCGTGCTGTGGAATGTTTAGAAATAGGTTACGCTGGTTGAAAAACCAGCAATCAGGGTGTGATTTGGGGTGGGCATTCTATGTTTTGTTTTCTATGTTTCTTTATTTCTATGTTTTGGCCGGGTATGGTTCTCAATCAGGGACAGCTGTCTATCGTTGTCTCTGATTGGGAATCATACTTAGGTAGCCCTTTTTCCCTCGTTTCAGTGTGGGTAGTTACCTTTGTTTGTGGCACTAATGCCCTTGTAAGCTTCACGGTTGTCTCTTTCGTTTGTTTTTTTGTTGGCCACATTTTAAATGAAAAGGAAAATGTACGCTGACCACGCTGCCTTCTTTCAACGGCCGTGAAAATAGAAAAAAAAGGTATTGTCAGGTATTATTCATCCTAATCAGACAGATGTTTAACATGAACAATATATTGGAGATAATACAAGACAGATACTGGAAACAACAGAACACTATGAAAAATCTGGGAAAACAGGCCTGGTATTATTAGCTGACATTAAAAAGGCTTTTGATAAAGTGCGACTAGAATGTATATTTCAATGCCTGGTATATTTCAATTTTGGAGAATCTATTATAAAATGGGTTAAAGTTATGTATAGTAAATAATGGCAACTTCTCAGAAAGGATTTTTTTCGTCATCAATCTACAGTACACACAATACCCCATAATGACCAAGCAAAAACATAAGAATTCAGACCCTTTGCTATGAGACTCAAAATGCATCCTGTTTCCATTGATCACCCTTGAGATGTTTCTAAAACTTGATTGGAGTCCACTTGTGGTAAATTCAATTGATTGGACATGATTTGGGAAGGCACACACATGTCTATATAAGGTCCCAGAGTTGACAGTGTAAGTCAGAGCAAAAACCAAGCCATGAGGTTGAAGGAATTGTCCGTAGAGCACATGACAGCCCACTTGGAGTTTTCCAAAAGGCACCTGAAGGACTCTCAGACCTCTCTCTCTCTCTCTCTCTCTCTCTCTCTCTCTCTCTCTCTCTCTCAATTCAATTCAATTGACTTTATTGACATGGCAAGTTCATTATTACTGACATAAGTATTTGATCACCTACCAACCAGTAAGAATTCCGGCTCTCACAGACCTGTTAGTTTTTTCTTTAGAAGCCCTCCTGTTCTCCACTCATTACCTGTATTAACTGCACCTGTTTGAACTCGTTACCTGTATAAAAGACACCTGTCCACACACTCAATCAAACAGACTCCAACCTCTCCACAATGGCCAAGACCAGAAGCTGTGTAAGGACATCAGGGATAAATTGTTAGACCTGTACAAGGCTGGGATGGCTACAGGACAATAGCCAAGCAGCTTGGTGAGAAGGCAACAACTGTTGGCACAATTATTAGAAAATGGAAGAAGTTCAAGATGACGGTCAATCACCCTCGGTCTGGGGCTCCATGCAAGATCTCACCTCGTGGGCATCAATGATCATGAGGAATGTGAGGGATCAGCCCAGAACTACACGGCAGGACCTGGTCAATGACCTGAAGAGAAGCTGGGCCACAGTCTCAAAGAAAACCATTAGTAACACACTACGCCGTCATGGATTAAAATCCTGCAGCGCACGCAAGGTCCCCCTGCTCAAGCCAGCGCATGTCCAGGCCCGTCTGAAGTTTGCCAATGACCATCTGGATGATCCAGAGGAGGAATGGGAGAAGGCATTGTGGCTGATGAGACAAAAATAGAGCTTTTGCTCTAAACTCACTCGCCGTGTTTGGAGGAATAGAAGGATGAGTACAACCCCAAGAACACCATCCCAACCGTGAAGCATGGAGGTGGAAACAATCATTCTTTGGGGATGCTTTTCTGCAAAGGGGACAGGACGACTGCACCGTATTGAGGGAGGATGTATGGGCCATGTATCGCGAGATCTTGACCAACAACCTCCTTCCTCAGTAAGAGCATTGAAGATGGGTCGTGGTTGGGTCTTCCACATGACAACGACCCGAAACACACAGCCAGGGCAACTAAGGAGTGGCTCCGTAAGAAGCATCTCAAGGTCCTGGAGTGGCCCTAGCCAGTCTCCAGACCTGAACCCAATAAAAATCTTTGGAGGGAGCCGAAAGTCCGTATTGCCCAGCGACAGCCCCGAAACCTGAAGGATCTGGAGAAGGTCTGTATGGAGGAGTTGGCCAAAATCCCTGCTGCAGTGTGTTGCAAACCTGGTCAAGAACTACAGGAAACGTATGATCTCTGTAATTGCAAACTAAGGTTTCTGTACAAATATTCAGTTCTGCTTTTCTTGATGTATCAAATACTTATGTCATGCAATAAAATGCAAATTAATTACTTAAAAATCATACAATGTGATTTTCTGGATTTTTGTTTTAGATTCCTTCTCTCACATTTGAAGTGACCTATGATAAAAATTACAGACCTCTACATGCTTTGTAAGTAGGAAAACCTGCAAAATTGTCAGTGTATCAAATACTTGTTCTCCCACTGTATATATATTATATATATATATAGTTGAAGTCGGAGGTTTACATACACCTTAGCCAAATACAATTAAACTCAGTTTTTCACAATTCCTAACATTTAATCCTCGTAAAAATTCCCGTCTTAGGTCAGTTAGGATCACCACTTTCATTTTAAGAATGTTGAAATGTCAAAATAATATTAGAGAGAATGATTTATTTCAGCTTTTATTTCTTTTCATCACATTCCCAGTGGGTCAGAAGTTTTACATACACTCAATTAGTAATTTGATTGCATTGCCTTTAAATTGTTTAACTTGGGTCAAACGTTTCAGGAGCCTTCCACAAGCTTCCTACAATAAGTTGCGTGAATTTTGGCCCATTCCTCCTGACAGAGCTGGTGTAACTGAGTCAGGTTTGTAGGCCTCCTTGCTCGCACATGCTTTTTCAGTTCTGCCCACAAATGTTCTATAGGATTGAGGTCAGGGCTTTGTGATGGCCACTCCAATACCTTGACTTTGTTGTCCTTAAGCCATTTTGCCACTGCTTTGGAAGTATGTTTGGGGTCATTGTCCATTTGGAAGACCCATTTGCGACCAAGCTTTAAATTCCTGCCTGATGTCTTGAGATGTTGCTTCAATATATCCACATAATTTTCTACCTCATGATGCCATCTATTTTGTGAAGTGCACCAGTCCCCCCTGCAGCAAAGCACCCCCACAACATGATGCTGCCACCCCCGTGCTTCACGATTGGGATGGTGTTCTTCGGCTTGCAGCCCCCCCATTTTCCTCCAAAATAACGATGGTCATTATAGCCAAACAGTTATATTTTTGTTTCATCAGACCAGAGGACATTTCTCAAAACAGTACAATCTTTGTCCCCATGTGCAGTTGCAAACTGCAGTCTGGCTTTTTTGTGGAGGTTTTGGAGCGGTGGCTTCTTCCTTGCTGAGCGGCCTTTCAGGTTATGTCAATATAGGACTCGTTTTACTGTGGATATAGATACTTTTGTACCAGTTTTCTCCAGCATCTTCAAAAGGTCCTTTGCTGTTGTTCTGGGATTGATTTGCACTTTTCACACCAAAGAACGTTCATCTCTAGGAGACATAACGCATCTCCTTCCTGAGCGGTAAGACAGCTGCGTGGTCCCATGGTGTTTATTCTTGCGTACTATTGTTTGTACAGATGAACGTGGTACCTTCAGGCATTTGGAAATTGCTCCTAAGGATGAACCAGACTTGTGGAGGTCTACAATTTTTTTTCTTAGGTCTTGGCTGATTTCTTTTGATTTTCCCATGATGTCAAGCAAAAAGGCACGGAGTTTGAAGGTAGGCCTTGAAATACATCCACAGGTACACCTCCAACTGACTCAAATGATGTCAATTAGCCTATCAGAAGCTATAAAAGCCATGACATAATTTTCTGGAATTTTCCAAGCTGTTTGAAGGCACAGTCAACTTAGTGTATGTAAACTTCTGACCCACTGGAATTGTGATTCCGAGAGTTCTAAGTTAAATAATCTGTCTGTAAACAATTGTTGGAAAAATTACTTGTGTCATGCACAAAGTAGATGTCCTAACCAACTTGCTAAAACTATACTTTGTTAACAAGACATTTTTGGAGTGTTTGATCACAAAATAACAAACAAAATTGCATTAGTGTTCTATAGATCACTTCTGACCATTCGCCACATTCTATGTTAGAAATATTGTTCCAGTATTCACTTTAGAATGTGTTAGTGTTTTAGCTGGGAAAAAATCTGTTGAAACAAAAACCCTTCCTTTGGTCTTGAGAGCGCAGACCTGAATCTTCTCCCTTGATTTACATCAGGGCGTGAGTTGTTAACCCACACCAATTCTTTGCCTCCCGCTCTAGGGTGAGAGGGGGGCTGAGTGAAGTTATTCATTGCAAACCTGATCTGACCTATTTGGATTCTCTTGGACAGTCATGACACACTGTTTCTTGCCTTACTGCCCACAAGCTCGGGCATCATTCACAAGTGAATATTGTCACCCATCAGACTATTCTTGATTTAATATTTTCTTTACATATACTAAATAATATATGTGTTACATTTGTTTTGATTCAGAATGGACCATTATCATGCACCTGTCTCAAAACAAGGACAGTTAAATACTGAATGGAGGACACTTTTCCCGTGGTTCATTTTCATGCCAGCCAGACAGGCTATACTCCTGTTGTAAAGAGAAGCAATGCACTTAACATTAGGAATGTTGAGAAATAATATAGAAGGCATAGCCTATTGAAAGCTGATGGGATGCTCCTTTTAATAGAGTCCATCACTCTGTTTTCTCACGCAATTGCATAGCATATGGAAATGTCCCGCAACATGAGCTCATGGACTCTCATGAAGTGTTTGATTAGATTCTTGATTATATTGGTATTGACGTCAGAGTGATTAGAGGGACAATAGAGTGCTGAGTAACAGGCAGTTAGCAAGTTTGGTAGGCTACTAATGACCATCAGCAGCATCAGAGCTTGGAGAAGCCTAATTACCGTGACTAAATGGTCACATGGAATNGGCTATACTTCTGTTGTAAAGAGAAGCAATATGCTTAATATTAGGAAAGAGGAGAAATAAATATAGTAAGCCTAGCCTATCGAAAGCTGATGGGGGCCTCCTCTTTTTAATAGAGGTCATCACTCTGTTTTCTCACGCAATTGCAAAGCCTATAGAAAGGTTGCGCAACATCAGCTCATGAGGTTTGATTAGATTTTAGATGACATTGCATTGGTGTCAGAGTGACTAGAGGGACAATAAAGTGCGGTGTATCAGGCAGTTAGCAAGTTTGGTAGGCTACTAATGACCATCAGCAGCATCAGAGCTTGGAGAAGCCTAATTACCGTGACTAAATGGTCACATGGAATTTGACTGCCGTCATGACTCGTGACCGCCAGTGTGGCGGTAATACGGTCATCTTAACAGCCCTAGTAAAGACAAAGACCAAGAAAGCAGAATCCCTTTCCTTAAATGTATCCATTATGAATAGAAAATTGCCTTTAATGTGTATGGATATTTCTATAATCTTGGGTCCATTGAGGATTTCCTGCACTGGACAATTTAATAAATCCTTGATTATAATCTGCCGATTTTTTTTTATGTCCTTACATTAAGATTTAAGAGGAGGGGGCATAGCTATAGTAAATACAATCACAAGTTTATTTAAAACCTATGTTTAACCCTTTCTCATCATTGCTGTTTTGACGGATTTGTCCAAAATCGTGTGACATCAAACATTACTTTTCTTGCATTTACGGCAGTGTTTTTTGTATAGAGATCTCATAAATGCAGTCTAAATATGTAACATTTAGTTTCTCCTTATGTTATGTGTTGAAAACAGTTTTCATGGGTACACAAATCCCCCACAAATTATTAAATTGCGAAATGGAATACTTCTAACCAAAAAAGTAACCTGAATCGATACTGTAATTAATGTGGTCCTTCAATAATATGCATACTGTACAGTGCCTTCAGAATGTATTCATACACCTTGACTTATTTCACATTATGTTGTGTTACAGCCTGAATTCAAAATGGATTAAATATAATTGTTATCCTATCCCCATAATGACAAAGTGAAACATTTCTTTGACATTTTTGCACATTTACTGAAAATGACATTTAGAAATATCTAATTTACATAAGTATTAACACCTTTGGCAGTGATTACAGCTGTGAGTCTTTTTGGGTAAGTCTCTAAGAGCTTTTCACACCTGGATTGTACAATATTTGCCCATTATTATTATTTTGTATTAGTCTCACAGTGCCTGTAGGAAAGCAGACTCAACCAGGTTTTCCTCTAGGATGTTGCCTTTGCTTATAGCTTAATTCTGAATCTTTTTATTTCAAGCATACACATAACATGATGCAGCCACCACCATTTTTTTTTATATGAAGAGTGGTACTCAATGATGTGGTTTGTTGGATTTGCCCCAAACATAACAAACAGAGTTAATTTCTTTGCCACATTTTTTGCCATGTTAATTTATTGCCTTATTGCAAACAGGATGCGTGTTTTGGAATATTTTTATTCTGTACAGGCTTCCTTATTTTCAGTATGTAATTTATGTTAGTATTGAGGAGTAACTACAATGTTGTTGATCCATCCTAAGTTTTCACCTATCATAGCCATTAAACTCTGTAACTGTTTTAAAGTCACCATTGGTCTCATTGTGAAATCCCTGAGCAGTTTGCTTCCTCTCCGGCAACTGAGTTAGGAAGGACGCCTGTATCTTTTATGTGACTGGTTGTATTGATACACCATCCAAAGTCTAATTAATAACTTCACCATGCTCAAAGTGATATGCAATGTGTGCTTTTTAATTGTACCAATCTACCTATAGGTGCACTTCTTTGCAAGGCACTGGAAAACCTCCCTGGTCTTTATGGTTGATTTTGTGTTTGAAATTCACTGCTCGACTGAGGGACCTTACAGATAATTATATGTGTGGAGTACAGAGATGAGGTAGTCATTCAAAAATCATGTTAAACACTATTACTGCACCAAGAGTGATTCCATGAAACTTAGTATGTGACTTGTTAATTAAGCAAGATTTGACTCTTATTTAGGATTGCCATAAATGGGTTGAATAGTTATTGATTCAAGACATTTCAGCTTTTCATTTTTTACTAATTTGTAAAAATGTCTACAAATGTATCTCCTCTTTGACATTGTGGGGTATTGTGTGTAGCCCAGTGACACAAATCTAAATCTAATCCAATGCAGGCTTTAACACAACAAAATTTGGAAAAGCTAAGAGGTGTGAATACTTTCTGATGATGAGTTGTGGGGGGTGACTGACAAGCAATTCCAGTTGCTAGGGGGTGTGGTTTGGGGAATGGAGTGGGAGGTTGGGGGTGGAGGCTCACTCATTTCATTTTCCTTTAAATACTAATTTTATTGTTACTTTTCCTGATAGGACATTATGAAAAAAAACATGAAGAACAAGGGGAGATCTATGGAAATAGGTGGGGAGAAACGGTTGTGCCCATGGACAGAAAGAATGATAGAAAGAAGGAAAGAAAAGAGAGAAAGAAGGAGAGAAATGAGGAGAAGAGGTGTGTGAATAGGAAACCTATGTTAAGTTTCGTACAATCAATGCACTCATGTAGTGAGATGAACTTGAGTGCCGAGAGGATACGCCATGAACACAGTGATGTAAATGCACATGTCAAGTCGGCTCCCTTTCCCCCCCATCATCAATTCATCCGAAAACTAGTGATCAGGCAGGAGCTGTGGAGCTCTCACACAGGCCCTGAACTTTTCCTGAGTCCTCCAGTCCTTCAGAGTTCAGCTGTCAAATGGGTAGGAGAGAGGAACCACGATGGCCTTTAATGTGCTGTAACTGTTCATTGTGTCCCATCTCTGTGATGCTTCCCCCTCAGAGTTCAATGGCTCTCAATGGAACTGACAGGCAGGCCCCTGAGAGAGAGAACACTAAGAGAGAACTCCTCTCTGAGAGAGAAGTCCTGTGCCAGTTCCATCATCCATGGAACACCTTGTCTCACCACTGTCCTTCACTGCTCAATTCACAGTGTTCTTACCAGTTATCTGTCATTAGCACAAATGATTTTACTTCTTGAACTGTTGGCAATACTGATGTTGGCTCAACATCTGTTTGTATATTTCTGAACAGAGGACTCACAAAATGGAAGGACACTCATATTAACTATGTAATGTAGGAGGTGTGCTGATCTAGGATCAGATCCCCCCCTTAACTGATCCTAGAATATCACTCACTGTTTGATTCACATGACAAGAAGCCATGCCTATAACTACTTACCTGCATATGTATTTTTTAATTATTGCAGCCAAATTGTTAGCAAGCCATTTCTCTCTAGTTTGAATTCTGGGAAATCTAACACTTCTACTAATGGCCTCAGTGACTGAAACACAGATACAGAGTTGCTCACGGTTACTGTAACATCTCTCCTAAAGAAATGTTTGTAGTGTTTCAGGGTGGAAATATTTTTTATTTTGAACACTGAAAATACCACACTTACTCTAGCTGCTGAGATAAGATGTATAGAACCAGCCCGTGATTTTATAACTCCAGACACTCTCCCTCTCCCTCCACCAGCCCTGCATGCTCCTCTCATCTGTAACATGTTCAGGTCCAGCCGACATAAAGACCAAAGCACCACCGCCCGTGGCCTCTTTGATCCTCCTCCTCCTCAATAGGAGCCTGGATCTCCTCCAAGCCCGATGAGGGATGGAACAAAGTAGAACAGTACGTCACCCCCCTGGGATAATCTATGGGTGCTTTGCATCTGGGCCTCTCAGGTGAGCCATGAGCAGCGGTTATTTTAGGTTTCTGGTGCTGCCTCACTCTGTCTCTGTCTCTCTTTCTCTCTCTCTCTCATACTCTTTCGCCCTTTCTCTAGCTTTCTCTCTCGCCCATCCCTCCATCTCTCCCCCGCTCTTTCTCTCTGCAGACCATGTCTTGGTCCTTAAGGAATGCCATTGGCTGCCAGCTCCAGCCTCTTGCGTGCTGCGTCCTACTAATTCACACCACCAAAGGCAGAAAAGCCAATATATCTGTCTTCTTCCAGCCCACTAAACTGTTGAAGGTGTGCACTCACAAGGAAGAGAAGGGGAGTTGTTGTTTGGATGTGTTTTGTAAATAACGATTAAAGGGCTTTAGATAAAATGACACCCTGTAAGTGGCATTTGATTAGTATTTTACTGTTTATAGAGGTTTATTTGAGTGGATGTCAGCTGTTTTACAGTAGTACAGTTGTCACGACTCCGACCGAGGCAGGCTCTCCTTCCCGTTCGGGTGGCGCTCGGCGGTCGTCGTCACCGGCCTATTAGCTGCCACTGATCCTTTTCTCCCCCTCCTTATGTGTTTATTGGTTACACCTGTTTTGTGTTTGTGCTTAATTAGTTGGGCTTTATCAGTCAGCCGGCCCGCCCGTTTCTTTGTGCGGGATTGTTAGTGTGTAAGCTTGGTGTTTGTTCGGACTACATGTTTATGTATGTTCGAGTTTGTTTACTGGACTGTTTTTCGTTCCCCGTGTCTGGGGCAGTTTACGTAGAGCACCCAGTGTATTAGTGGGGTGGCCGAAGTGCCGTGTTTCATTAAAAGGAACATTGTTATTGAATCCTCTGTTTTTCCTGCGCCTGACTTCGCACTCCGACACCCAGTCCTTACAACAGTAAATCATTTTAGCAGTATGATACGGCGCCAGTGCTTCGACAATGTCTCGACAATTTGTATAAATCATCTACTGTATGTGTATAGAAGACTCAGAGGCTAAAGACATGGCTGAGTGTCTGTGTGTGTTGTATGATTAGTATAGCACACCAAAAGACTCAGAGGCTAAAGACATGGCTGAGTGTCTGTGTGTTGTATGATTAGTATAGCACACCAAAAGACTCAGAGGCTAAAGACATGGCTGAGTGTCTGTGTGTGTATAGCACACCAAAAGGGTGAATACTTGTGTCTGTAAGCATGTGCATTTGTATAGGTTCTGTTTTCATTTGTGTAAAGAGTGTTTTTCAAATCAAAGTTTATTGGTTACATACACAGATTTACATATGTTATCGCAGGTGCAGCGAAATGCTTGAGTTCCCAGCTCCAACAGTGCAGTAATACCTAGCAATACAAAACAATAAACATAAGCCAAAAAATTAAGAAATTAAGAAATATCAGATCCATTTTGAATTCAGGCTGTATTTGGAATAAGTCAAGGGATATTAAGACATTCTGAAGGTACTGTAATAACTTTCTCAAGGCACTGTATATTTTCACCCCCTTGGCATTTTTCCGATTTGTTGCCTTAAAACCTGGAAATAAAATAGATTTTTGGGGGGTTTGTATCATTTGATTTACACAACATGCCTAACACTTTGAAGATGCAAGATATTTCTTGTTTGTTTCACAATAAAAAATAAGACAAAAAAATTGACAACTTGAGCATACATAACTATTCACGTCATTACTTTGTAGAACCACCTTTTACAGCAATTACAGCTGCAAGTCTCTTGGGATATGTCTCTATAAGCTTGGCACATCTAATCCACTGGGACTTTTGCCCATTCTTCAAGGCAAAACTTGTCCAGCTCCTTCAAGTTGGATGGGTTCCTGCAGGTGTACAGTAATCTTTAAGTCATACCACAGATTCTCAATTTAATTGAGGTTTGGGCATTGACTAGGCCATTCCTAGACATTTAAATGTTTCCCCTTAAACCACTCGAGTGTTGCTTTAGCAGTATGCTTAGAGTCATTGTCCTGCTGGAAGGTGAATCTCTGTCCCAGTCTCAAATCTCTGGAAAACTGAACCAGGTTTCCCTCAATAATTTCCCTGTATTTAGCACCTTCCACCATTCCGTCAATTCTGACCAGTTTCCCAGTCCCTGCCAATGAAAAACATCCCCACAGCATGATGCTGCCACCACCATGCTTCACTGTGAGGATGGTGTTCTCGGGGTGATGAGAACCCTTTTTGGCTATCAAGCGTTTTCCTTGATAGCCAAAAAGCTCAATTTTAGTCTCATCTGACCAGAGTACCTTCTTCCATATGTTTGGGAAGTCTCCCACATGCCTGTTGGCAAACACCAAACGTGTTTGCTTATTTTATTCTTTAAGCAATGGATTTTTTTCTGGCCACTTCTGTAAAGTCCAGCTATGTGGAGTGTACGGCTTAAAGTGGTCCTATGGACAGATACTCCAATCTCTGCTGCGGAACTTTGCAGCTCCTTCAGGGTTATCTTTGGCCTCTTTGTTGACTCTCTGATTAATGCCCTCCTTGACTGGTCTGTGAGTTTTGGTTGGCAGCCCTCTCTTGGCAGATTTGTTGTGGGGCAGTATTCTTTAATTTAATGGTGCTTTATGGAATATTCAAAGTTTCTGATATTTTTTTATAACCCACCCCTGATCTGTACTTCTCCACAACTTTGTCCCTGACCAGTTTGGAGAGCTCCTTGGTCTTCGTGGGGCCGATTGCTTGGTGGTGCCCCTTGCTTGGTGGTGCCCCTTGCTTAGTGGTGTTGCAGACTCTGGGGCCTTTAGAACAGGTGTATATATACTGAGATCATGTGACAGATCATGTGACACTTAGATTGCACACAGGTGGACTTTATTTAACTAATTATGTGACTTCTGAAGGTAATTGGTTGCACCAGATCTTCTTTAAGGGCTTCATAGCAAAGGGGGTGAATACATATGCACGCACCATTTTTCTGTTTTTAATTTATTATAATCTTTGAAACAGGTAGTTTTTTCATTTCACTTCACAAATTTAGAATATTTTGTCTATGTTCATTACATGAAGTACAAATAAAAATCCATTTAAATTACAGGTTGTAATGCAACAAAATAGGAAAAACGGCAAGGGGGTGAATAATTTTGCAAGGCACTGTACAGTTGAAGTCGAAAGTTTACAAACACTTAGGTTGGAGTCATTAAAACTAGATTGAATTGACAGTTCAACATTAGTCATCGTAGCCAATGTTATATAACTAAAATACATCAGCTATACATCTGAAACATCCATCCATCTACATGCATCCACCAATATGAAGTCGGAAGTTGACATACACTTAGGTTGGAGTTATGAAAACTCGTTTATCAACCAGTCCACAAATTTCTTGTTTGCAAACTATAGTTTTGGTAAGTCGATTAGGACATCTACTTTGTGTATGACACAAGTAATTTTCCCACAATTGTTTACAGACAGATTATTTCACTTATAATTCACTGTATCACAATTCCAGTGGGTCAGAAGTTTACATACACTAAAGTGACTGTGCCTTCAAACAGCTTGGAAAATTCCAAAAAATTATGTCATGGTTTTAGAAGCTTCTGATAGGCCAATTGACATCATTTGAGTCAATTGGAGGTGTACCTGTGGATGTATTTCAAGGCCTACCTTCAAACTCAGTGCCTCTTTGCTTGACATCATGGGAAAATCAAAAGAAACCAGCCAAGACCTCATAAAACAATTGTAGACCTCCACAAGTCTGGTTCATCCTTGGGAGCAATTTCCAAATGCCTGAAGGTACCACGTCTATCTGTACAAACAATAGTACGCAAGTATAAACACCATTGGACCACGCAGCCGTCATACCGCTCAGGAAGGAGACGCGTTCTGTCTCCTAGAGATGAATGTACTTTGGTGCGAAAAGTGCAAATCAATCCCAGAACTACTGTAAAGGACATTATGAAGATGCTGGAGGAAACTGGTACAAAAGTATCTACATCTACAGTAAAATGAGTCCTACATCGACATAAACTGAAAGGCCGCTCAGCAAGGAAGAAGCCACTGCTCCAAAACCGCCATAAAAAAACATACTGCAGTTTGCAACTGCACATGGGGGCAAAGATTGTACTGTTTGGAAAAATGTCTTCTGGTCTGATGAAACAAAAATAGAACTGTTTGGCGATAATGACCTTCGTTATGTTTGGAGGAAAAAAGGGGATGCTTGCAAGCCGAAGAACACCATCCCAATCGTGAAGCAAGGGGGTGGCAGCATCATGTTGTGGGGGTGCTTTGCTGCAGAGGGGACTGGTGCACTTCACAAAATGGATGGTATCAGGAGGTAGGAAAATTATGTGGATATATTGAAGCAACATCTCAGGACATCAGTCAGGAAGTTAAAGCTTGGTCGCAAATGGTTCTTCCAAATGGACAATGACCCCAAGCATACTTCCAAAGTTGTGGCAAAATGGCTTAAGGACAACAAAGTCAAGGTTTTGCAGTGCCATCACAAAGCCCTGACCTCAATCCTATAGAAAATTTGTCGGCAGAACTGAAAAAGCGAGTGTGAGCAAGGATGCCTACAAAACCTGACTCAGTTACACCAGCTCTGTCAGGAGGAATGGGACATAATTCACCCAACTTATTGTGGGAAGCTTGTGGAAGGCTACCCGAAACGTTTGACTCAAGTTAAACAATGTAAAGGCAATGCTACCAAATTCTAATTGAGTGTATGTAAACTTCTGACCCACTGGGAATGTGATGAAAGAAATAAAAGCTGAAATAAATCATTCTCTCTAATATTATTTTGACATTTCACATTCTTAAAATGAAGTGGTGATCCTAACTGACCTAAGACAGGGAATTTTTACTAGGATTAAATGTCAGGAATTGTGTGGAATGCAGTGTTTGTTTTCACCAGACATAATGGGACCCATCTCATCCAAAAAGTTGACTCAAGTTTGCCAAAAAGAACCTGGAAGCAGCTGGATTATCATCAAAACTCTTGGAAGAATGTCATATGCACAGAAGAGTCAAAAGTATAACTTCTTGGACAACATGGGTCCCATTATGCCTGGTGAAAACCAAACACTGGTCTGATGATTCCAAATTAGAGTTGTTTGGTTCCAACCGCCGTGTCTTTGTGAGACGCAGACTAGGTGAACGGATGATCTCCGCATGTGCTGTTCCCACCATGAAGCATGGAGGAGGAGGTGTGATGGTGTGGGGGTACTTTGCTGGTGACACTGTATGTGATTTATTAGAATTCAATGCACACTTAACCAGCATGGCTACCACAGCATTCTGCAGCGATATGCCATCCCATCTGGTTTGCGCTTAGTGGGACTATCATTTGTTTTTCAACAGGACAATGACCCAACACACCTCCAGGCTGTGTAAGGGCTACTTGACCAAGAAGGAGAGTAATGGAGTGCTGCATCAGATGATCTGGCCTCCACAATCACCCGACCTCAACCCAATTGAGATGGTTTTTGATGAGTTGGACTGCAGAGTGAAGGAAAAGCAGCCAACAAGTGCTCAACATATGTGGGAACTCCTTCAAGACCGTTGGAAAAGCATTCCAGGTGAAGCTGGTTGAGAGAATGCCAAAAGTGTGCAAAGCTGTCATCAAGGCAAAGGGTGGCTAATTTGAAGAATCTCAAATATAAAATATATTATTATTTGTTTTTGGTTACTACATGATTCCATGTGTTATTTCATAGTTTTGATGTCTTCACTATTATTCTACAATGTAGATAATAGTAATAATATAGAAAAACCCTTCTGGTACTATATATACAGTGGGGAGAACAAGTATTTGATACACTGCCGATTTTGCAGGTTTTCCTACTTACAAAGCATGTAGAGGTCTGTCATTTTTATCATAGGTACACTTCAACTGTGAGAGACGGAATCTAAAACAAAAATCCAGAAAATTACATTGTATGATTTTCTAATAATTAATTTGCATTTTATTGCATGACATAAGTATTTGATMACCTACCAACCAGTAAGAATTCCGGCTCTCACAGACCTGTTAGTTTTTCTTTAAGAAGCCCTCCTGTTCTCCACTCATTACCTGTGTTAACTGCACCTGTTTGAACTCGTTACCTGTATAAAAGACACCTGTCCACACACTCAATCAAACAGACTCCAACATCTCCGCAATGGCCAAGACCAGAGAGCTGTGTAAGGACATCAGGGATAAAATTGTAGACCTGCACAAGGCTGGGATGGGCTACAGGAACCAATAGGCAAGCAGCTTGGTGAGAAGTCAACAACTGTTGGCGCAATTATTAGAAATGGAAGAAGTTCAAGATGACGGTCAATCATCCTCGGTCTGGGGCTCCATGCAAGATCTCACCTCGTGGGGCATCAATGATCATGAGGAAGGTGAGGGATCAGCCCAGAACTACACGGCAATGAAGGGGAGGGAGAAGAAAAAAAAGAAGGGAGAGAAAGAGAAAAAATAGGAAAAAGAAGAAAGAAAAAGGAAAGAGGAGGAGAATAGAGAAAAAAAGGAAAAAAGAAAAAGAAAGAGAAAGGGGGGAGAACAAGAAAAGGAAGAGAAAGGGAGTGAGAAAAAAGAGAGAGAAAGAAAAAGAGAGAAAAGAGTAAGAAAAAAGGGAAAGAAAGAAGAAGGGGGAAAAAAACAAGGGAAAAAAAGAAAGGTGAAAGAGAAAAGAAAAAAAGAGGAAAAGAGGGGACCTGGTCAAATGACCTGAAGAAGAGCTGGGACCACAGTCTCAAAGAAACCATTAGTAACACACTACGCCGTCATGGATTAAAATCCTGCAGTGCACGCAAGGTCCCCTGCTCAAGCCAGCGCATGTCTAGGCCCGTCTGAAGTTTGCCAATGACCATCTGGATGATCCAAAGGAGGAATGGGAGAAGTTCATGTTGGTCTGATGAGACAAAAATTGAGCTTTTTGGTCTAAACTCCACTCACCGTGTTTGGAGGAAGAGAAGGATGAGTACAACCCCAAGAACACCATCCCAACCGTGAAGCATGGAGGTGGAAACATAATTTCTTTGGGGATGCTTTTCTGCAAAGGGGACAGGACGACTGCACCGTATTGAGGGGAGGATGGATGGGGCCATGTATCGTGAGATCTTGGCCAACAACCTCCTTCCCAAAAGAGCATTGAAGATGAGCATTGAAGATGGGTCGTGGCTGGGTCTTCCAGCATGACAACAACCCAAAACACACAGCCAGGGCAACTAAGGAGTGGCTCCGTAAGAGCATCTCAAGGTCCTGGAGTGGCCTAGCCAGTCTCCAGACCTGAACCCAATAGAAAATCTTTGGAGGGAGCTGAAAGTCCGTATTGCCCAGCGACAGCCCCGAAACCTGAAGGATCTGGAGAAGGTCTGTATGGAGGAGTGGGCCAAAATCCCTGCTGCAGTGTGTGCAAACCTGGTCAAGAACTACAGGAAACGTATGATCTCTGTAATTGCAAACAAAGGTTTCTGTACCAAATATTAAGTTTGCTTCTCTGATGTATCAAATACTTGTCATGCAATAAAATGCAAATTAATTATTAAAAATCATACAATGTGATTTTCTGGATTTTTGTTTTAGATTCCGTCTCTCACAGTTGAAGTGTACCTATGATAAAATTACAGACCTCTACATGCTTTGTAAGTAGGAAAACCTGCAAAATCGGCAGTGTATCAAATACTTGTTCTCCCCACTGTATATATATATATAGACGCACAGTGTCAAAGAAAAATATATGTGAACCCTTTGGAATTACCTGATTTCTGCATAATATGTCATCAAATTTGATCTGATCCTCATCTAAGTCACAACAATAGACAAACATAAACATTCACAGTGTAGGTTGGAAAAATTATGTGAACCCCTAGGCGAATGACTTCTCCAAAGCTAATTGGAGTCATTAGTCAGCTAACCTGGAGTCCAATCAATGAGACAAGACTGGAGATGTTTGCTAAAGCTGCCTTGCCCTATAAAAAACACTCACAACATTTGAGTTTGCTATTCACAAGAAGCATTGCCTGATGTGAACCAAGCCTCGAACAAAGAGACCTCAGAAGACCTAAGATTAAGAATTGTTGACTTGCATAAAGCTGGAAAGGGTTACAAAAGTATCTTTTAAAAGCCTTGATATTCATCAGTCCACGGTATGACAAATTGTCTATAAATGGAGAAAGTTCAGCGCTGTTGCTACTCTCCCTAGGAGTGACCGTCCTGCAAAAGATGACTGCAATAGCACAGCGCAGATGCTCAAGAGGTTAAGAAGAATCCTAGAGTGTCAGCTAAAGACTTACAGAAATCTCTGGAACATGCTAACATCTCTGTTGACGAGTCTACGATACGTAAAACACTAAACAAAAGGGTGTTCATGGGAGGACACCATGGAAGAAGCCACTGCTGTCCAAAAAAAAACATTGCTGTATGTCTGAAGTTTGCAAAAGTGCACCTGGATTTTCAACAGCGCTACTGGCAAAATATTCTGTGGACGGATGAAACTACAGTTGAGTTGTTTGGAAGGAACACACAACACTATGTGTGGAGAAAAAAAGGCACAGCACACCAACATCCCAACTGTAACGTATGGTGGAGGGAGCATCATGGTTTGGGGCTGCTTTGTTGCCTCAGGGCCTGGACAGCTTGCTATCATTGACGGGAAAGTTAATTCCCAAGTTTATCAAGACATTTTGCAGGAGAATGTTATGCTATCTGTCCACCAAATGAAGCTCAACGGAAGTTGGGTGATGCAACCGGACAACGTCCCAAAACACAGAAATAAATCATCAACAGAATGGCTTCAACAGAATAGTCCTGACCTCAACCCGATTGAGATCCTGTGGCATGACATCATGAGCGCAGTTCACACCAGACATCCCAAGAATATTGCTGAACTGAAACAGTTTTGTAAATACGTAGTAATGGTCCAAAATTCCTCCTGACCGTTGTGTAGGTCTGATCCGCAACTACAGAAAACATTTGGTTGAGGTTATTGTTGCCAAAGGAGGGTCAACCAGTTAATAAATCCAAGGGTTCACATACTTTTTCAACCCTGCACTGTGAATGTTTACACGGTGTGTTCAATAAAGACATCAAAATGTATAATTGTTTGTGTGTTATTAGTTTAAGCAGACTGTGTTTGTCTATTGTTGTGACCTAGATGAAGATCAGATCCAATTTTATGAAATCCAGGTATTTCCAAAGGGTTCACATACTTCTTCTTGCCACTGTATATACACCTCATGACCAAGAGTATGTGGACACCTGCTCGTCGAACATCTCATTCCAAAGTCATGAGGATTAATATGGAGTTGGTTCCCCCATTGCTGCTATAACAGCCTCCACTCTTCTGGGAAAGCTTTCCACTAGATGTTGGAACATTGCTGTGGGGACTTGCTTCCATTCAGCCAAAAGAGCATTACTGAGGTCGGGAACTGATGTTGGGTGAATAGGACTGGCTCGCAATCGGTGTTCCAGTTCATCCCAAAGGTGTTCGATGGGGTTGACGTCAGGGCTCTGTGCAGTCTAGTCAAGTTCTTCCACACCAACCACACAAACCATTTCTGTATGGACCTCGATTTGTGCATGGGGGCATTGTCATGCTGAAACAGAAAGCGCCTTCCCAAAGCTGTTGCCACAAAGTTGGAAGCACAGAATCGTGTAGAATGTCATTGTATGCTGTAGCGTTAAGATAAAAAACAGCCCCAGATGATTATTCTTGCTACACCAAACGTTACAGTTGTCACTACACATTGGAGCAGGTAGCGTTCTCCTGGCACCCGCCAAACCCAGATTGGTCCGATTGGTCCGTCAGACTAACAGAGGGTGAAGGGTATCTATGCATAGTCACTTCACCCCTACCTACATGTACAAATTACCTCGACTAACCTGTACCGCCGCATATTGACTCGGTACCGGTACCCCCTGTATATAGCCTCGTTATTGTTATTTTATTGTGTTACTTTTTATAATTTTTTGCTTTAGTTTAGTTGTTAAATATTTTCGTAACTTTTCTTGAACTGCGCTGTTGGTTAAGGGCTTGTAAGTAAGCATATCACGGTAAGGTCTACACTTGTTATATTCGGCGCATGTGACAAATAAAGTTTGATTTGATTCATCACTCCAGAGAACACCTTTCCACTGCTCCAATGGCGGGCTTTACACCACTCCAGCTGACATTTACATTTACATTTAAGTCATTTAGCAGACGCTCTTATCCAGAGCGACTTACAAATTGGTGCATTCACCTTATGATATCCAGTGGAACAACCACTTTACAATAGTGCATCTAACTCTTTTAAGGGGGAGGGGGGGTTAAAAGGATTACTTTATCCTATCCTAGGTATTCCTTAAAGAGGTGGGGTTTCAGGTGTCTCCGGAAGGTGGGTGATGATCGTGACCTGGGTCGTGAGGGAGTTTGTTCCACCATTGGGGTGCCAGAGCAGCGAACAGTTTTGACTGGGCTGAGCGGAACTGTACTTCCTCAGAGGTAGGGAGGCGAGCAGGCCAGAGGTGGATGAACGCAGTGCCTTGTTTGGGTGTAGGGCCTGATCAGAGCCTGAAGGTACGGAGGTGCCGTTCCCTCACAGCTCCGTAGGCAAGCACCATGGTCTGTAGCGGATGCGAGCTTCAACTGGAGCCAGTGGAGAGAGCGGAGGAGCGGGGTGACGTGAGAGAACTTGGGAAGGTTGAACACCAGACGGGCTGCGGCGTTCTGGATGAGTTGTAGGGGTTTAATAGCACAGGCAGGGAGCCCAGCCAACAGCGAGTTGCAGTAATCCAGACGGAGATGACAAGTGCCTGGATTAGGACCTGCGCCGCTTCCTGTGTGAGGCAGGGTCGTACTCTGCGAATGTTGTAGAGCATGAACCTACAGGAACGGGTCACCGCCTTGATGTGAGTTGAGAACGACAGGGTGTTGTCCAGGATCACGCCAAGGTTCTTAGCACTCTGGGAGGAGACAATGGAGTTGTCAACCGTGATGGCGAGATCATGGACGGGCAGTCCTTCCCGGGAGGAAGAGCAGCTCCGTCTTGCCGAGGTTAGCTTGAGGGTGTGATCCGTCATCCACACTGATATGTTGCCAGACATGCAGAGATGCGATTCGCCACCTGGTTATCAGAGGGGGAAAGGAGAAGATTAATGTGTGTCGTCTGCATAGCAATGATAGGAGAGACCATGTGAGGATATGACAGAGCCAAGTGACTTGGTGTATAGCGAGAATAGGAGGGCCTAGAACAGAGCCCTGGGGGACACCAGTGGTGAGAGCACGTGGTGCGGAGACAGATTCTCGCCACGCCACCTGGTAGGAGCGACCTGTCAGGTAGGACGCAATCCAAGCGTGGGCCGCGCCGGAGTTGCCCAACTCGGAGAGGGTGGAGAGGAGGATCTGATGGTTCACAGTATCAAAGGCAGCCGATAGGTCTAGAAGGATGAGAGCAGAGGAGAGAGAGTTAGCTTTAGCAGTGCGGAGCGCCTCCGTGACACAGAGAAGAGCAGTCTCAGTTGAATGACTAGTCTTGAAACCTGACTGATTTGGATCAAGAAGGTCATTCTGAGAGGATAGCAGGAGAGCTGGCCAAGGACGGCACGTTCAAGAGTTTTGGAGAGAAAAGAAAGAAGGGATACTGGTCTGTAGTTGTTGACATCGGAGGGATCGAGTGTAGGTTTTTTCAGAAGGGGTGCAACTCTCGCTCTCTTGAAGACGGAAGGGACGTAGCCAGCGGTCAAGGATGAGCTGGACGATTGGCATGTTGCATGGTGACGTTAGGCTTGTGTGCGGCTGCTTGTCCAAGGAAACATTTCTTGAAGCTCCTGTCGAACAGTTATTGTGCTGACGTTGCTTCGAGAGGCAGTTTGAACTCGGTAGTGAGTGTTACAATCGAGGACAGACAATTCTTACGAGCTACGCGCTTCAGCACTAGGCGGCCAGCTCTGTGAGCTTGTGTGGTTTACCACTTTTGCGGCTGAGCTATGTTGCTCCTAGACATTTCCACTTGACAATAACAGTACTTACAGTTGACCAGGAAAGCTCTAGCAGGGCAGAAATTTGACGAACTAACTTGTTGGAAAGGTAGCATCCTATGACAGTGCCATGTTGAAAGTCACTGAACTCTTCTGTAAGGCCCTTCTACTGCCAATGTTTCCCTATGGAGATTGCATGGCTGTGTCCTCGATTTTTATACACCTGTCAGCAACAGGGTGCCTGAAATAGCCGAATCCACTAATTTGAAGGGCGTCCACATCATTTTGTATATACTGTATGGCTAAAAGTATGTGGACACCCCTTCAAACCAGTGGATTTGGCTATTTCAGCCACACCCGCAAACATGATTAACTTTACTTGGTACTCATCCCGGATCCGGGAGCACCCCCACAGTAAAAAAGCTGACTAGCATAGCCTAGCACAGCGTCACAAGTAAATACTAGCATCTAAATATCATTAAATCACAAGTCCAAGACACCAGATGAAAGATACAGATCTTGTGAATCCAGCCATCATTTCTGATTTTTAAAATGTTTTACAGGGAAGACACAATATGTAAATCTATTAGCTAACCACGATAGCAAAAGACACAACTTTTTTTTCTCCACCATTTTTTTCCTGCATGGGCAGCTATCACAATTTCGACTAAATAAAGATATATATAGCCACTAACCAAGAAACAACTTCATAAGATGACAGTCTGATAACATATTTATGGTATAGCATATGTTTGTTTAGAAAAATGTGCATATTTCAGGTATAAATCACAGTTCTACATTGCAGTTGCAATCTGAAATAGCGTTGGAAGCAGCCGGATAATTACAGAGACCGACGTCAATACCAAAGTACTCATCCTAAAACATTTCTGAAAAATACACAGCATACAGCAAATGAAAGCACAAATCTTGTGAATCCAGCCATCATTTCTGATTTTTAAATGTTTTACAGGGAAGACACAATATGTAAATCTATTAGCTAACCACGTTAGCAAAAGACACCACTTTTTTTACTCCACCAGTTTTTTACTCCATCAGTAGCTATCACTAATTCGACTAAATAAGAAATATATAGCCACTAACCAAGAAACAACTTCATAAGATGACAGTCTGATAACATATTATGGTTATGCATATTTGTTTTTAGAAAAATGTGCATTTTTCAGGTATAAATCACAGTTTACCATTGCAGCCACTATCCAAAAACTCACCCAAAGCGACTAGAATAATACAGAGAGCAACGTGTATTACCTAATTACTCATCTTAAAACATTTCTGAAAAATACACAGCGTACAGCAAATGAAGCCCAACATCTTGTGAATCCAGACAATATTTCAGATTTTCTAAGTGTTTTACAGCGAAAACACAATATATCGTTATATTAGCATACCACATGAGCTAACATCACCCAGCATTGATTCAAGGCAAAAAGCGCGATAACGTTATCACCACCAAAATATATTAATTTTTTCACTAACCTTCTCAGAATTCTTCAGATGACAGTCCTGTAACATCATATTACACAATGCATATAGAGTTTGTTCGAAAATGTGCATATTTAGCATCACAAATCGTGGTTATGCTATGTAATCAGTCAAAACATGGCATGCATTCTGCCGGTGCCATCTTGGAAGGGCACCTAAGTTTACGATTATTTATCGATTAGATTGATAAAAAATACAGGTTGTACAGCTAATGAAAGATGCATTGGTTATTAATGCAACCGCTGATTTAGATTTTTAAAATTAACGTTACTAGACATACAGTGTGCGTTGCAGCCAGACTAGTGCCGCAATAATGGCCGAAAAATGCGTTTACATTTTTCCACATAAATACGGAATAAATCATAAATAGCTCTTACTTTTGGACGAGCTTCCATCAGAATCTTGGGCAAGGTGTCCTTTTGTCCAAAAGAATCGTTGCTTTGTTGTAAAACGTCCACTTCAACTTCGGAACTAGCAGCTAACAGTAGCTACGTGGCACACACATGTCCAAATCCTCAAACGCAATACTACGAAAATTCCGAAAATAGCAATATACTCGCATAAACTGATATAATCGGTTTCAAATAACTTCGTTATGATGTTTCTAACACCTATACCGAATTAAATTACAGACGGACATATTTAAGGCGATAACTGAGCGTTTCAAAATGCTATCCTGGGGTCTTGCGTTGCGTAATGGCGGAAGTCGAAAAGAGAGCGCACCTCGTTCCTTGCCCTTTTATAAGCTCTGAGAAATACGTAGAAACACCATTCCACTTCTCATTGGTTATAGAAATCCAGCGGGAAGGCGGGTGCAGTTCATTTCGATCCATAGGGCACACACAGAGCTTTAAACTGATCCGAGATCAGAGCCTAGTTTTCAGACCTTCGCATGTCCTGTCATGATTTTCGCTGTAGAAAGAGTTCTGGTTCACCCACAGACATAATTCAAACGGTTTTAGAAACTAGAGATTGTTTTCTATCCAATAGTAATAATAATATGCATATTGTACGAGCAAGAATTGAGTATGAGGCAGTTTAATTTGGAGACGATATTTTCCAAAGTGGAAACAGCACCCCCTGTATTGAGAAAAGGTTAATTAAAGTGGCCAGTGTTCATTGACTCCATGTACATAGGGCAGCAGTTTATAAGGTACGAGGTAGAGTACTGGGTGGTAGCCAGCTAGTAACAGTGACTAAGGTTCAGGGCATGGTACTGGGAGGAGGCCGGCTAGTGGTGACTGTTTAACAGTCCGATGGCCTGGAGAAAGAAGCTGTTAATCAGTCTCTCGGTCCCAGCTTTGATATACCTGTACTGTCTCTGCCTTCTAGATGGTAGCTGGGTGAACAGGCTGTGGCTTGGGTGGCTGAGGCCTTTGAGGATCTTCTTGGCCTTCCTGTGACACCAGGCGGTGTAAATGTCCTGGATGGAAGGCAGAGTGTGACCACCCTCTGGAGAGCCCTGTGTTTGCCCTGCATTTGTGGACAGTGCAATTGCCGTACCAGGTATTGATACAGCCTGACAGAATGCTCTCGATGGTGTATTTGTAGAAGTTTGTAAGGGACTTATGTGGCTTTTGTGTTTTTTTTGTGAGTACAAATTATTGTGTGTGTTTTTTTGTGTTTGTTCATTTGTACATGTGTGTGTGTGATGCCTAGGGTTCTAGGTAGGGACACTGAACTAGTAGCTAGCCCTGCTGGCTCCAGCAGTGTTTTGTTTTTGTTTGTCTTCTCAGTGGGAAGAGGTTGGCCTGCCTCTCTTGTTTGGGATAATTGTAACCTTGGTCGTGGTCTGTGGTCCGTTGCTCTGTCTCCCTATGGCCCAGGCTGCAGGATGCACATATGTGAACGACTGGCTCGATTCGGTCTTATGTAGCAAAATTTGAAATTGTGTTGTTTACATTGGATAAAAGTAGGGACTCAGAGCTACAAAATGGTATATCACACACTACAGTTGAGGAACAAAGGGAAAGTAATTCTCCTTTGAAATTTGATAAACTTGTAATCTTACTTTTGAAAAAATGGCTCTTGAATATTTTGGTACCTACTGGAGAGCTCTTCTTTTGTCTACACCTATTCAGCATCGTTCACACCCTCTTAAGCTTTAGCCCCACCCATCCCTTTAAGGATTCACATGTGAGGCTATGTACTAAACAACCAAAGATTTCAAGACTAAAGGCTGGTTTATACTACGGGTGTGTTCATAAATTTAATCTGGAGTGCCAGAGTGTGCTCTGGGCATTCGTAAAGTCAGAGTATTGTCAGATTGTCCGTTCGTAAATTCATAGCATTTCAATCTCTGAGTATTCCAAGCACACACTGGATGCGCTGGCTGAGTAGGATGGTTGATCCGAGCGTTCTGACCTTACAACAGCAGTCAAGCACCCAAACTACCTGGCTAACGTTGGCTAGCTATTTCCAGACACAAATTAGAGAACAGCTCAATCTGACTATGTTACACACCCTAGCAGAGTTGGTTAGGCTGTTTTTATGTAATCTAGAGCGTTGGTGACTGCAACTGTGCTGCTGGCAACAATTTAATTACGCTTTTTTGCCAACGTTTACTGAGACCGGCCATATTAAAGGGATGTTGAGAATTTGGAAATTCGTCAGTTATTCTGCTCTCTGGCACACTCGGACGAGAGTGCTCTGAAATCGGAGAAGATAGCCAGAGCGAATTTACCAGCTACGTCTATCGACAGTTGTTTCAGTGGCATCATAAACATTCTATTGAAATTGCATATTGTAGTATTGTGTTTATACATGTAGCTAGCTAGCTAAACAATGAACCATAATCCCAACTCATAACGTTACTACCCTGCATGAATCTACAGGTAGCTAACCAACCAGGTTCAATGTTATCAAGCTAACATTAGGCTATACCTAGAAATGCAAATGGCTCTGAGATACAAATTGTATTGCTACACAGATCATACGTAACGTTAGCTAGCTAGCCAGCCAGCTAACATTAGCAAGCTAGCTAACAGTACACTTTAACTTGAAATGAAAATGACTTTCTGACTAAATTAGAAACGTGTAATATCTGAATGGATGGACGCTTCTCCCTCTTTGTCACGGATGCCATGGTTGCCCTTAGTTTGATGATGTAATGTGGAGACAGGTGTTTTATCCAACAGCCTTCTGCGTGTTCTCTTTTCTACTCTGTCTGCAAATTCGATTAAAAAAACAAAACAGTTTACGTTCAAATGGCACTCCTGTGAAGTAGTGCGCGACATATGCCTACGTTCCTGAAACGAGTCATATATTTAAATAAAGTCCCAGTGTCCCATCTATCGTCCCATGCTGTCCCTATCCTATCCCGTCCCGTCACTGGCTCACGCTCCTCTGTGAACCCAGTGGGGGGGTTGTCTGTCCGGGAAACACAGTCACACAGCAGGTGCTGTAAGGTAACGCTAAGATATTTCCATTTTGGTCCTACATGCCCATTAAACCGAAAACCTTCCCAAAACATTAGCTCAGATTCCCATTAAGTTCTAGTTAAGGTTTTTATTTAACATTAGGACGATAACACCCCCCCAAAAAATAATGTTTTTGATAACAATGTTTTTTTGTTTGTTTTGTTTTATCTTTAAAATGAAATATCCTTGGGAATGTTCTCAAAACATTCGCTAAAATGTTCCCAACAAATCAAAACTTATTCTCTGGAATATCCCAGAACATTCGTTAGGTTTTGGCAAATCTTCTCACAACACAAAAACTGTCCAGCGGAACACAGTCGAACACCAAACACATTTTTTCTGTTCTTTAAAGGTTCCCAGAATGTTTCATTAGGTTGTGGGAACAGTCCGGTGGGAACATTGTGGGGACATCACAAAAGATGGACTGTCCAGTTGTGCAGATGATTAAAAAACAATCTTTAAAAAAACTATTGTAATGTTCTTTACAAGTTTCTTTAACATTTCTTTAGGTTGTATGAACATTGTGGGTACATTTGTGACCTCAGTTGTGACCTTCATACAATGTTTACAGTGCTTCAGAAAATAGCTAGATGACTCCAGCTATCTCCAGGAGTGAGAAGTAGGGTTTTTGTCTTAATCTGTTGTTGTGTAGTACTGTGTTTTTGCTAGTTAGGGCCTTCTACTTTAAGTGCTGTCTGTCTTTCCAGTAGCCTACCTTTAGCATATGCATCAGATACATATCAAGCCGCAAGGTGCAGCAAACGAGCACAAATGCTTGATAAATAGAGCATAAACTATTATAAATGATTAATTGCATGAAGAAATAGCCACAATAGTTATTTGTTTAGATAGAGTCAAGGATATGTTTTGTATAATTCTACAATTATAGGCCTTTAGCCTATTTTTGTTTCTGTTAAAATAAAAACATTACAATGTAATCCATTTGATCAACTTTATGAATTACTAATATTCTATTACTAATCGAATCAACAAATAAAGTCCAATTACAATGTATTTTGA
This sequence comes from Salvelinus sp. IW2-2015, assembly GCF_002910315.2. Taxonomy (NCBI): domain Eukaryota; kingdom Metazoa; phylum Chordata; class Actinopteri; order Salmoniformes; family Salmonidae; genus Salvelinus; species Salvelinus sp. IW2-2015. Next base: position 34,333,389 of record NC_036866.1, read on the forward strand.
CAAAGGACGAAAAATGTATTATGTATAATAATAACATAACCAGCCAAGTGCACAGGTGAAATTATTTGCTGTGTTCTTAAACAAAAGCACATGTGCATGAACAATTGTAAAGGATGAAATGCATAAATAAATAACATATTTTAATTTTAAGTTTATTATGTTACTAGTTTTTGCATAGTAGGCAGAGCAACGCTACCACGTGAGTGTTCATGTGCTTAATGCATGGACAGCATGGATATTCTTTAAAAAACATGGCATTTGGAAATAGAGCTGCCCCTCTTGAATTATGAGCGTTATTTGACAAAGATAAGAGTAAAAGAAACACCATGATTTTTCTGATACTATATAGAAAATGTTTTACCTGCATGTGACTCTGAAAGAGGATTTTATAAAGTGATGATCCTTTCCCTGCATCTGCAAATTACAAGATCATCAGATGATTGTCAATTTTATAGGCTAACTGGTATTATGTGTTAAATTAGTTTCAGTATTGTTTAGGTGTAGGTTTGATGGGCTGGCTGTGCATTTTCCTGCTCATAAACTTGAGATAGTTGTCAGCGTTCCTGACCTGTTTTCTGTTAGTTTTATGTGTTAGTTGGTCAGGACGTGAGTTTGGGTGGGCATTTCTATGTTTTCTGTTTCTATGTTGTTTTGGGTTGCCTGGTATGGCTCTCAATTAGAGGCAGGTGTTTGACGTTTCCTCTGATTGAGAGTCATATTTAGGTAGGCTGTTCACAATGTTTGTTGTGGGTGGTTGTCTCCTGTGTCTGTGTATATGTTTGCACCATACGGGACTGTTTGCGGTTTGTTCGTTTCATGTAGTCTGTTCCTGTTTTTGCGTTCTTCACGTTTAGTAATAGTCGCGTTCAGGTCTGTCTACATCGTTTATTTGTTTTGTTAGTTTTTTTCAAGTATAGTTTGTTTCGTTTTGTCTTGTTAATAAAATTCATCATGTCATTTCAACGCCTGCACCTTGGTTCAATCACTACTCCTCCTCTTCGGATGAAGAGGAGGAGGAACGCCGTTACAGAACCACCCACCAATCCAGAACCAAGCGGCGTAATTTCGAGCAACGGGCAAGTATACAGGACTTGTGGAGTTGGGAGCAAATATTTAAACGGAGAAGGACCATGGGCCTAAGTGAATCACCGTCCATGGGAACAGCTGGAGGCAGCTCGGAGAGCGGAGGAAAAGAGAGAGAGGAACCGGCGTTATGAGGGGACGCGTCTTGCACGGAAGCCCGAAAAGCCCGTGAGTAACACCCAAAAATTTATTGGGGGGGGGCTAAGAGGTAGTGGGCCAGGGGAGGTAGGAGACCTGCGCCCACTTCCCAGGCTAACCGTGGAGAGCGGGAGTACGGGCAGACACCGTGTTACGCAGTAGAGCGCAGGGTGTCTCCTGTACGTGTGCATAGCCCGGTGCGGGTTATTCCACCTCCCCGCACTGGTAGGGCTAGATTGGGCATTGAGCCAGGTGTCATGAGGCCGGCTCAACGCGGTCTGGTCTCCAGTGCGTCTCCTCGGGCCGGCATACATGGCACCTGCCTTACGCATGGTTTCCCCGGTTCGCCTACATAGCCCGGTGCGGGTTATTCCACCTCCCCGCACTGGTCGGGGGCGACCGGGAGCATTCAACCAGGTAAGGTTGGGCAGGCTCAATGCTCAAGAGAGCCAGTACGCCTGCACGGTCCGGTATTTCCGGCGCCACCTCCCCGCCCCAGCCTAGTACCTACAGTGCCTACACTACGCACTAGGCTACCAGTGCGTTTCCAGAGCCCTGTTCCTCCTCACGCACTCTCCCTGTAGTGCGTGTATCCAGTTCGGTGCCTCCATTCCGCACCACGCACTAAGCCACCTGTGCGTCTCCAGAGCCCTGTACACACTGTTTCTTCTCCCCGTACTAATCCTGATGTGCGTGCCCTCAGCCCGGTGCCACCAGTGCGGTACCACGCACCAGGTAAGAGTACGCTTTGAGAGTCCAGTGTGCCCTGTCCCTGCTCCCCGCACTAGTATGAAGGTGCGTGTCCTTAGCCCGGTGCCTCCAGTTCCGACCACGCACCAGGTCTACAGTGCGCCTTATCCGGCCAGAGCCATCGTCTCCCCAGCGCCATCTGAGCCATCCGTCTCCCCAGCGCCATCTGAGCCATCCGTCTCCCAGCGCACTCTGAGCCATCCGTCTCCCCAGCCGCCCGTCTGAGCCATCCGTCTGCATGAGCCTGCAAAGCCGCCCGTCTCCTGAGCCTGCAACAGCCCCGTCTGCCATGAGCCTACAGAGCCGTCCGCCAGACAGGAGCCGCTAGAGCCGCCCGCCAGAAGGGCGCTAGAGCCGTCCGTCAGACAGGATCCGCCAGAGCCGCCAACCAGACAGGATCCGCCAGAGCCGCCAACAGACAGGATCTGCCAGAGCCGCCAACCAGACAGGATCTGCCAGAGCCGCCAACCAGGACAGGATCTGCCAGAGCCGCCAGCCAGACAGGTCTGCCAGAGCCGCCAGCGAGCCATGAGCAGCAGAGCGCCACGCAGCCATGAGCAGCCAGAGCGCCAGCGAAGCCATGAGCAGCCAGAGCCGCCAGCGAGCCGCCATGAGCGTCCAGAGCCGTCAGCCTGCCCATGAGCGTCCAGAGCCGTCAGCCTGCCATGAGCGTCCAGAGCCGTCGCCTGCCATGAGCAGTCCAGAGCCGTCAGCCTGCCATGAGCGTCCAGAGCCGTCAGCCTGCCATGAGCGTCCAGAGCCGTCAGCCTGCCATGCCCGACGCGGCACCAGCCAGGTCCCGAGCCTGTCAGTCACCATGAGCTGTTAGTAATCCAGAAACTGCCCCTCAGTCCAGAGCTGTCTCCTGTCCGGAGCTGCCCTTCAGTCCGAGTGCCCTCTATCCTGAGCTACCTTTCTATCCTGAGCTACCTCTCTATCCTGATCTATCCCTCTGTCCTGAGCTACCTCTCTGTCCTGAGCTACCTGGTCCCGGAGCTGTCCTTTATCTTGGTGTTGTCCCTTAGATTAGGTGGGGGAAATAAGAGGGTGGTCATGATAGGGGGTAGACGTAAGCTGGGATTGACTATGGTGGGGTGGGGACCTCGCCCAGAGCCTGAGCCACCACCGTGGTCAGATGCCCACCCAGACCCTCCCCTAGACTTTCTGCTGGTGCGCCCGGAGTTCGCACCTTGAGGGGGAGGGTTATGTCACGTTCCTGACCTGTTTTCTGTTAGTTTTATGTGTTAGTTGGTCAGGACGTGAGTTTGGGTGGGCATTTCTATGTTTTCTGTTTCTATGTTGGTTTTGGGTTGCCTGGTATGGCTCTCAATTAGAGGCAGGTGTTTGACGTTTCCTCTGATTGAGAGTCATATTTAGGTAGGCTGTTCACAATGTTTGTTTGTGGGTGGTTGTCTCCTGTGTCTGTGTATATGTTTGCACCATACGGGACTGTTTGCGGTTTGTTCGTTTCATGTAGTCTGTTCCTGTTATTTGCGTTCTTCACGTTATATGTAAGTTCGTCGTTCAGGTCTGTCTACATCGTTTATTTGTTTTGTTAGTTTTTTTCAAGTATAGTTTGTTTCGTTTTGTCTTGTTAATAAAATTCATCATGTCATTTCAACGCGCTGCACCTTGGTTCAATCACTACTCCTCCTCTTCGGATGAAGAGGAGGAGGAACGCCGTTACAGATAGAGTCAAGGATATGTTTTGCATTATTGTAAAGGGCTACTGCAACACATAGCATGTTTTTGTTTCCCTTGGAATATAATTGATAAGTAATAGTTACAGTAAACAAAACAGTCCTGTAACACGTAAAAGACAATTATACCAATGGTCAAATTATTAACATCTTTCCCTCGATTCTGATTAGTCTCCCAGTCCCTGCCGCTGAAGAACATACCCACAGCATGATGCTGCCACCACCATGCTTCACCGTAGGGATGGTGCCAGGTTTCCTCCATACGTGACGCTTGGCATTCAGGCCAAATAGTTAAATCTTGGTTTCATCAGACCAGAGAATCTTGTTTCTCGTGGTCTGAGAGTCTTTAGGTGCCTTTTGGCAAACTCCAAGCGGGCTGTCATGTGCCTTTTACTGAGGAGTGGCTTCCGTCTGGCAACTCTACCATAAAGGCCTGAATGGTGGAGTGCTGCAGAGATGGTTGTCCTTCTGAAAGGTTCACCCATCTCCACAGAGGAACTCTGGATTGGCTGTCGGAGTGACCATCAGATTCTTGGTCACCTCCCTGAGGCCCTTCTCCCCCGATTGCTCAGTTTGGCCCGGCGGCCAGCTCTAGGAAGAGTCTTGCTGGTTCCAAACTTCTTCCATTTAAGAATTGAGGAGGCCACTGTGTTCTTGGGGACCTTTAATGCTGCAGAAATGTTTTGCTACCCTTCCCCAGATCTGTGCCTTCACACAATCCTTTCTCGGAGCTCTACGGACAATTTATTTTCAACTCATGGCTTGGTTTTTGCTCTGACATGCACTGTCAGCTGTGGGACCTTATCTAGACAAGTGTGTGCCTTTCCAAATCATGTCCAATCAATTGAATTTACCACAGGTGGACTCCAATCAAGTTGTAGAAACATCTCAAGGATGATCAATGGAAACAGGATGCACCTGAGCTCAATTTCGAATCTCATAGCAAAGGGTCTGAATACTTAAGTAAATAAGATATTTCTGTTTTTAATTTTTCATAAATTTGCAAAAATGTCTAAAAACCTGTTTTCGCTTTGTCATTATGGGGTATTATGTGTAGATTGATGAGGAAAAAAGTTAAATCAATTGATAAACTAAAAATATCACTGACTCAATAAAGCCGCATACAAACATGGTCTCTTTTCTGCTTTCTTGAGTAAGGCAGCTCCAAAATGCAGGTGTTTCAGGCTAGCTCAGTGCTTTCTGTGGTGGTGTGGCAGCCAGCGGAAAATATGGAGTGTAGGTGTTGGTAATGTTCTCTAGTTGCGCCATGATTAGCTCAGTGTTCTGTCACTCGTGGGGACAGTATGTCACCGCCAAGTTTAAGGGTAGAAAATTCAAGCCCCTTGGGTACTGCCATAGAGTTACATAAGAAGTGCCCATCCAAGAAGGCTCAAGGTCATTGGCCACAGATTAAATTATGTCAAATCATGTTATATCTACAGTAGCTTTGATTGGACTGATCATGTCAACATCATACTTTCAAAATCTTAGCTAGCAGTCGCCATCATGAAACAAGTCAGCAATCTACTGGCAAATCCTTTTTAATCGTTGTCATATGAAAATAAATAATGATGAGAAATTATAGATAAATGTATCGGTGCTCATCAGCCATTGGACATAAACATTACACAACAAGTTGGAAATCGCAAATGTAATATTGACTGGTTTGGAAGGAATCAGTGACAGTAGCTAATTGCAAGCATTTCAAAGCAATCACTAGCCTGCTATTCAATGGAGTGTCCGTGTGGTCCCAAATCCGGTAATAAGTGTCTCCATTCCAAGTTTAGAATGATAAACATTAAACATTGGCCATGTTGTCAATGAAGCATGATTTGTGCCGCGCTCAAAACAACTGTTAACTCGGAACTGTGAAAACTTGACTTCAGTGAGTTCAAGACAACTGGGAATTCCGGAAAAAACTAGCTCCGACTAGGAAATACGTTTTGAACGGTCATCCAACTCGGAATTGTAAGTAGGGCACTTGGGCCTCTTTCTAGAGCTATGACCTGAAGATCAATGACGTCATTATGATTCAACCTTGTTTTTTTTTCGGAGTTCCCAGTTGTCTTGAAAGCACCATAAATCCAACATTTGCCCACGAAGAACCGCCGTGACACCTTCCTGTTCAAGTGAGCAAAGTACAACAAGGTGAGTTCAAAAATGTGTTGTATGCTGCTGCATAAATTATGTAATATGCCAGGGCGATTTGTACAGTGGTTCTTCCTTTAAAAGTTGCGTCATACCTTGCGGACTAAAGTTGCACACCTTGTGGACTGCCGCAGATTTCTATGGCACATTATTTAAGTGTCAGCCATTGTTGCCATTAATTCTAGTTAGTGCTAGTTTGACTACCAGAGGGCGTCTTTGAGAAGCATTTGAAAGTTTTTAATATTGGCTGTACCAGAGAATTTAAAACTTTTTTGTAAGCGTCACATCTGCTCCTGCTCCTCCCCTCTGGCGTACGACATCGCCAGAATACTAACCACCGGTCCTGGGATTCATCATTATGCACACCTGGCACTCATCATTACGCGCACATGTGAATCATTATGATTCACACCTGGACTCCATTACCTTCATCATTTCCTCCCTTTTATATGTCACTCTCCCATGTTCACTCGCCAGTTGGTATTGTTCTTGTGTATCGGCGTTCTGCCTTATGTTGGTGTTGTGTTCTTGGTTTTGTTGTTTTATTAAAATGTTTCACCTGCACCTGCTTCCGACTCACAGCCCCATCATTACAGTAAGAACAGAGTATATGGGATTGATTTTAAGAAATGTAGCTAAATTAATTTGATTAATATTATGGTGTTTCTATTCCGAGAAAAATGGGAGAAAATGAAACCCTCAGTGTTTCCAATAGGAAAATATGGCGCTGTACAACGTGACCAGTCGGGAGTAGGCTACTTAGAGAAAAATAATCCTAACATTTCCACACCCTATTTGTAGGCTACCCAATACCAAAACTGAGATTCAGTGAAAATAAAAATATTGATTTATCAAGACCAGTCCCCATGCTTGTCTCAGAGCAGCGCGAAGCGATGCTGAAATAGTTGACCACACGCGGGTAGGTTATTGCTCCAGTAAGCAACAATTTGTTGTCTTCATTAGCCTACTTTCTTCCAATATTTCTGAAAACACTTTGGTGCAAAAGTGCAAATCAATCCCAGAACAACAGCAAAGGACCTTGTGAAGATGCTGGAGGAAACAGGTACAAAAGTATCTATATCCACAGTAAAATGAGTCCTATATCGACATAACCTGAAAGGCCGCTCAGCAAGTAAGAAGCCACTGCTCCAAAACCGCCATAAAAAAAGCCAGATTGTACTTTTTCAGAAATGTTCTCTGGTCTGATGAAACAAAAATAGAACTATTTGGCCATAATGACCATCGTTATGTTTGGAAGAGAAAGGGGGAGTCTTGCAAGCCAAAGAACACCAAACCAAATCAAATCAAACCATGAGGCACGGGGGTGGCAGCATCATGTTGTGGGGGTGCTTTGGTTCAGGAGGGACTGGTGCACTTCACAAAATAGATGGCATCATGTGGTAGGAAAATTAGGTGGATATATTGAAGCAACATCTCAAGACATCAGTCAGGAATTTAAAGCTTGGTCGCAAATGGGTCTTCCAAATGGACAATGACCCCAGGCATACTTCCAAAGTTGTGGCAAAATGGCTTAAGGACAACAAAGTCAAGGTATTGAAGTGGCCATCACAAAGACCTGCCCTCAATCCTATATAAAATGTGTGGGCAGAACTGAAAAAGCGTGTGCGAGCAAGGAGGCCTACAAACCTGACTCAGTTACACCAGCTCTGTCAGGAGGAATGGGCCAAAATTCACCCAACTTTTTGTGGGAAGCTTGTGGAAGGCTACACGAAACGTTTGACCGAAGTTAAACAATTTATAAGCAATGCTACCAAATACTAATTGAGTGTATAAAGAAATGAAAGCTGAAATAAATCATTCCCTCTACTATTATTCTGACATTTCACATTCTTAACATGAAGTGGTGATCCTAACTGACATAAGACAGGGAATTTTTTACTAGGATTAAATGTCAGGAATTGTGAAAAACTGAGTTTAAGTGTATTTGGCTATGGTGTATGTAAACTTCCGACTTCAACTGTATATTTGTAGTGGTTGATAAAAAAAAATGTTAGGGCAAATCTGGTTTTAGAGTACTTAAGCATCAAATACATTGCAAGTTTGTCCATTTAGGAATTTAGGCTACACTTTACAAAAGGATTAATATATATTATTTACTTCTATAAAAAACTGTTTTAAAATGTATATGTTTTATTAATTAGTCTTGCTTGTCTCAGAGCAGCGCAAAAACGGTGCTGAAATAGTTGACCACGTGCGGGTAGCCTATTGCTTCAAATCCTATCATAACAATTGGATGACATTGGGTGTTCCAGTAAGTAACAATTTGTTCCCTTCATTAGCCTACTTTATTCCAATATTTCTGTCATTCAGTGATATTTATTCCCATAGTAATTCGTTATGGATCCATCCAGATGTGGTTAGAAAACAATGCATTTGGTGGACTCGGTAAGATGGACTCACTGCCGGTTGAAGATGATGAGCGATGGGCAAAGGCAATCAACATCGCTCTAATAACAGTCAGAAGACAGTTGAAGAAACTTGAGTGGACTTATGGAAAGGCTCTGTGAGACATTTTATATACAATTATGTTTTCTTTTTTCAGAACATTAACCATGTGTGTTCTCTTGTTTTGTACTGTTCTGTAGTTTCGACCCAATGATTTGTCTGACAAACAAAGACATTTGCGTGCTGCAGGCCCAGGCATGGATCAAAGCTGGCGAGACATTCAATGACATCATCAAGAGATATGCTGAACCCTATGTCAGAGTGGTGTTTAATGGGAACACATCGTGTCTATTGTCCTGCTAATAGCCCTTGTGAATAACAAGGGCCGACAGAGAAGTTCCTTACTTTTTCCCCCTTCCACTTGCCTCTCCCATTTATTCCCAGTAATTCGTTATGGATCCATTAATATGTTTAAAATCCCTAAACTCGGCAAGAGTCCATTGTCCTGCTGATAGTTGGAATAAACATCTGCATTTTGAAAGAGTTTTTTATCATTATTTTATCAACAAAAGCAGAAAGATGTTGATGATGTGCCATGGAAACGGTACATTGAAAATCTCCTCCCAACTATTTTGCAATCTATATGGCACAGCTGTCAATCTTTTGGTCCTCTTGTCCAAATGCAGACATTGACCCAAAACACACTGCCGCCCGGGTTTGCATTGCAAATGAGGGCATAAACTGGGTCAAGATGTCGGCAGAGTAAGTAGACCTTTATGTAGTAAAGGTTAAATACAAGACCTACAACACTTTTAACAGCACATTACTCAATACTAGTGAGACTCATGTTGCCTACGGTAGGCCTACAGTATATATATATTTTTTTAAATCATCTCTACATGTAGGTCTCCTGATTTGAACCCAATCGAACTTGTTTGGCATCAACTGAAAACATTAATCCGTAACTCTGCCAAGCCTACAAGCAAAGATGAACTGGTGAAGGCCATCAAGACGTTTTGTCTTGAGAAACTAATGATACAACAATGCAACAAATACATTGATCTGATCATCTCAGCAAGGTTTACCTGTGGTCGTGGACCTGGGGGGGAAGTAGTTGAAATAAACATCTGCATTTTTAAAGAAATTGTTATTGTTATTTTATTAATGAAAGCATAAAGATGTTGATGAACAGATAATGTGTAAATCTTTAGAGTACTTAAGCATCAAATACATTGCAAGTTGAGGGGATTTTCACACCTACAGTAGCCGGGCTATTAAACTAATCGTTGGATAACAGATCGGCCCTCGGAACTCATTAAGACGTGGCTTCTATCTTCAATATGCTTTAAATGCCACAATGTCACAAATAATTGAACGCACAAGTAACAGTTTAACTTTATGGCGTCCCCTCGCCCCCGACTCGGGCGCGAACCAGGGACCCTCTGCACACATCAACAACGTTCACACACGAAGCATCGTTACCCATCGCTCCACAAAAGCCGCGGCCATTGCAGAGCAAGGGGAACCACTACTTCAAGGTTTCAGAGCAAGTGACGTCACCGACTGAAAGGCTGCTAGCGCGCACCACCGCTACCTAGCTAGCCATTTCACATCGGTTACACACACAACATGAGCAGATGAAGTTGGTCAAAAATAACGATATTTTGGTGAAGATTTCATTTCAAATAACCGAAAGTGAGCGATTGTAATCTGAATAAAGGGGAAAAGGCCATTCTTGATCATGGGGTGAGACATTCTTACTGATTTGTAAATAAAGCCAGTTTGTTATTTAGAATTATTTATTTCTGTTTTTAGAGGGAGAGAAAGCAAACGCCCACCGTGCCTATTTTTTTTTCTTTCTTTTCCCCCCCCCACAATCTACCACAAACGGTCGTGGCATAATCTTTTAACTTTTAAAGGAAGAACCACTGTATACTGTAGCTAAGAAAGTAATACTAAGTGTATGTTGCATAGTAAGCTGTTAGTAGCTCATATGCCTCACCGTAATATACCGTTGGTATATTAACCCCTCTTAATTTTGCCTACTGGTCTGACTTGGTGGTGCACATTTATCCTTTAACCTGTTTTAGAGAAATGTAATCATCAAATTTTGTAAGAGGTTTCATTGTCTGCTTATATGCCCCCTTTATTTATCCTATGGTTCTGACTTGGTGTACAGGGAGAACAGCTTTGTAAACGGCCCATGTTCTGAATTCTGTTGCTGTACATTTCAAAAGTGCTAAACAAATAGTTAAATTGACTACGTCCGTCCTGGATTGCTCATTAATGTCTTAATCGAAATCACAGATTGCCCCTTATCCGTTTGTCATCCCCTTATGCCATAGTTTGTACATCTCAATTGTCATTAGAAACCATATTTGTTGAAGCAGGTCATTCATATCAGCTATGTTTTTTTAGAAGGCAGTACATGAGGCTGAATGAACTGTTTCGCTGCCAGACAAGGCTTCGGTGTAGCAGTGGTAAGATGTGGGGACTGCTGTTGGGACAGCTTTAATTAAGTAGGCCCCGACAGTTTGTGGTCACCGTTTGTTACCGTTATAGTGCAATTAATGTATTTTTAAGTGTTGTGTTGTGTAGTGGCTTTGTTGGCATGCATCCAACATTATTATTATTTTTTGCCCCACCAAGATTTGCATGCTAAAATTGCGACTGTATGTATATATATAATTTATTTATATATTTGATAAATACATTTTCCCAATATATTTCAATATTATTTTATTTTATTGAAATATATTTCAATGTAGTGTTTTTCCACATGGGTTGTCTGGGATGTCACAAAAATATTTTTGTGACAGAACATTCCCACAATGTTGCACAATGCACCCTCATGCAAACATGAATCTCAGCACAACTGCACAGTTTTAGTGTTTTGGGAACCTATCTCTTGTCATATCCCCACAATGTTCCCACATGTGTTCTGTGAATGTTCTTGTGACATCAGATTCGGTTTTTTTGCACCCTAAAACAAACATTGTATAATCATCTGCACAACTGGGAGTTTTTCTTTTGTGATGTCCCCACAAAGTTCCAAACAGACTCTTCCCACAACCTAATGAAGCATTCTGGGAACCTTTACAGAACATATTAATGTGTTCTGGGAACGTTCTTTTAACATCAAGTGATTGTATTATACAAACATTGTATAAGCATCAGCACGACTGGACAGTGGTTGTGTTATGAGAACTTTTGCCACAACCTATCAAATGTTCTGGGACCTTTCACAGAAGCAATTTTGGTTTGCTGGGTGGTCTGTCTGCGGTCTATAGTAGTATCCAAAGCCTTTGTTTTGGTTTAGGACCTGTTTTATGGACCTAGCTTGAGCGCATGTTTTTTTATTCCATCAATTGTGTTTTCGGGGTTCTTTATGTAAACAAAGATATTTCTATATAGTGTTTTTTGAAATTGTGCCAGTTTACATTTCTTGTTGTTCTTCTTTTGTCTGTGATATCATGGGGAAAGTGGCATATGTGGAAGAGATGGCCAATGTCCATGTGTGTTTGAAACTGTTTGTGGTGGTAGAGATTTTAGTTCATCCAGATGGGCAGGTTGAACACACATAATTAGTCCCCTCTCATCAGTCCTTGCTCTGATTCCACAACATAGACATACTGTAGATCATAGACATAGATACCATCTGTGCAACTCAATTTACCTTATTTTACCTTCAGACCTTTATTGAAATAGATGAAAAAACATCACCCTTTACTCTACTTCATATAGAAAACTAACTAAAGCAGAGCTCCACTCCGCCCAAGATATTTCTCAATTTCAAGGCTACATTTAAACATCCATCTGAAATGTCCCTGTTGAACCCTATGAAACTTAATTGTAACAAAGCCCACTGATTACAGCAGCCTCTGTACAGGGCAGCGGCCTCTGTACTTGTGAAACTACCTTCCGACTGTCTCCTCATATCTCTCCCTCTCTGTGACTTTATTGTTTCCCAGCCATACTCCGTTTCCCAGCCAACAGCTCTCTGAACAGCACAATTGATAGCAGTTTGTTTTCAATTAATAACCGAAGACTAAGATGAAAGGAAATGGTCTTATGGGACTGCTTTATCCCCTGCTCCAAATGCAAGAAAGGCAGAACAAACTGTTATATTCTTTCTAAAAGGATCCAGATTGTGTTTCTTTTCTGTCCCATTGTTCATTCTGCTTGTCTGAGGCAGAAGGCAGAGAGAAGCACACAGGACAGGCAAGTCTTTCATCTGGGTTTGTGTTCCAGAGAAGGAGGGGAAGAAGGGGAAGCTACCACGGATGGCTGGACACGTGCTGCTGCTGCTCACTACCAGACAACTACTAGAACAGTGGTATTCAAACTTTTCCAGTGAGCAGCCCAAATCTAAACCCCAAAATATAAGCTTGTTATACTCTGTAAACAAGTATATAAACAAGTTAGGAAAAACTCCCTAGAAAGGCAGGAACCTAGTAAGAAACCTAGTGAGGTACCAGGTTCTGAGGGGTGGCCAGTCCTCTTCTGGCTGTGCCGGGTGGAGATTATAACAGTACATTGCCAAGATGTTCAAACGTTCATAGATGACCAGATTTGTCAAATAATAATAATCACAGTGGTTGTAGAGGGTGCAGCAGGTCAGCAGCTCAGGAGTAAATGCCAGTTGTCTTTTCATAGCCGAGTATTCAGAGTTCGAGACAGCAGGTGCAGAGAGAGAGAGTCGAAAATAGCAGGTTCGGGACAAGGTAGCACATCCGGTGAACAGGTCAGGGTTCCATAGCCGCAGGCAGAACAGTTGAAACTGGAGCAGCAGCAAAACCAGGTGGACTGAGGACAGCAAGGAGTCATCAGGCCAGGTAGTCCTGAGGCATGGTCCTAGGGCTCAGGTCCTCCGGGAAAGGAGGGGAGGAAGAGGGAGAGAAAGAGAAAGGGAATTAGAGGGAGCATACTTAAATTCACACAGAACACCGGACAAGACAGGAGAATTACACCAGATATAACAGACTGGCCCTAGCCCCCCAACACATAAACTATTGCAGCATAGACACTGGAGGCTGAGACAGGAGGGGTCGGGAGACACTTCCGACGATACCCCCTGAAAGGGCCAACCAGGGCGGATATAACCCCACCCACTTTGCCAAAGCACAGCCCCCACATCACTAGAAGGATATCTGCAACCCACCAACTTACTACCTTGAGACAAGGCTGATTAGATGCCCACGAAGATCTCCACCATAGCACGAACCCGAGGGGGAATCAACCCGTACAGGAAGATCACGTCAGTGACTCAACCCACTCAACCCAGCGATGCACCACTCCTAGGGACAGCATGGAAAAGCACCAGTAAGCCAATGACTTACTGGTGAGAATCCCAGTGGAGAGAGGGGAACTAGCCAGGCAGTGACAGCAAGGACGGATCATTGTTCCAGTGCCTTTCCGTTCACCTTCGCACCCCTGGACCAGACTACACTCAATCATAGGACCTACTGAAGAGATGAGTCTTCAATAAAGACTTCTTATGGCTGCAATCCCGCTAACGGGATCGATATGACAACAGCCAGTGAAAGTGCAGGGCGCCAAATTCAAACAACAGAAATCTCATAATTAAAATTCCTCAAACATACATGTGTCATATATAATTTAAAGGTAATCTTGTTGTTAATCCCACCAAAGTGTCTGATTTCAAATATGCTTTTCAGCGAAAGCACTACAAACGATTATGTTAGGTCACCACCAAACCACAATAAGCACAGCCATTTTTCCAGCGAAAGATAGCAGTCACAAAAAGCACAAATAGAGATAAAATTAATCACTAACCTTTAATGATCTTCATCAGATGACACTCATAGGACTTCATGTTACACAATACATGCATGTTTTGTTTGATTAAGTTCATATTTATATAAAAAAATCTGAGTTTACATTGGCGCGTTACATTCACTAGTTCCAAAAACATCAAGTGATTTGGCATAGCCACATCGTTTCAACAGAAATACTCATCATAAATGTAGATGATAATACAAGTTATACACATGGAATTATAGATATACCTCCCCTTAATGCAACCGCTGTGTCAGATTTTAAAAAAACTTTACGGATAAAGCAAACCATGAGACGGCGCTCAGAACAATAGCCAAATTAGCCGCCATGTTGGAGTCAACAGAAACCAGAAAATACATGATAAATGTTTCCTTACCTTTGATGAACTTCATCAGGATGCAGTCCTATGAATCCCAGGTCCACAATAAATGCTTGATTTGTTCGATAATGTCCGTTATTTATGTCCAATTAGCTACTTTGGTTAGCGCGTTTGGTAAACAATTCCAAAGTCACAAAGCACATCCACTATAACGTGACGAAATGTCCAAAAGTTCCGTAACAGTCAGTAGAAACATGTCAAACGATGTATTGAATCAATCTTAAGAATGTTGTTAACATACATCTTGAATAACGTTCCAACCGGAGAATTACATTGACTTCAGTTGAGAGATGGAACTGCGCTGCCTCTCACGTGAACGCGCGTGTTCAATGCGTGGTCACCTCATGGCAGTGATTAGTCATTCCTGTCTCCTTCGGCCCCCCTTCACATTAGAGTCATCAGACAAAGTTCTATTCACTGTTGACATCTAGTGGAAGCCGTAGGACGTGAAAACTCATCCATATCTCGCTATAATTTCATTGGGAGCTTGGTTGAAAATCTAGCAGCTTCAGAAAAAATCCAAACAGGAAGTGGAACTTCTCAGGTTTTTGCCTGCCATATGAGTTCTGTTATACTCACAGATATAATTCAAACAGTTTTAGAAACTTCAGAGTGTTTTYTATCCAATACTRATAATAATATGCATATATTAGCAACTATGACTGAGGAGCAGGCCGTTTACTCTGGGCACCTCTGTGCACCTTTCATCCAAGCTACTCAATACTGCCCCTGCAGCCATAAGAAGTTAAACATCGAGACCGAGTCTGCATCTCTCACATGGATAGGCAGACCATTCCATACAAATTGAGCTCTATAAGAGAAAGCCCTGCCTCAATCTATTTGCTTAGAAATTCTAGGAACAATAAGGAGGCCTGTGTCTTGTGACCGTAGCGTACGTGTAGGTATGTAAATCTGAGAGATAGTTACAGTTGGAGCAAGCCCATGTAATGCTTTGTAGGTTAGCAGTAAAACCTTGAAATCATCCCTAGTCTTAACAGGAAGCCAGTGTAGAGAGGCTAGCACTGGAGTAATATGATCACATTTTTGGGTTCTAGTCAAGATTCTAGCAGCTGTGTTTAGGACTAACTGAAGTTTATTTAGCACTTTATCCAGGTAGCCGGAAAGTAGAGCATTTCAGTAGTCTAATCTAGAAGTAACAAAAGCATGGATTAGTGTTTTTGGATGAAATGTTTCTGATTTTGCCAATGTTACGAAGATGGAAAAAAGCTGTCCTTGAAATATTCTTGATATGTTCATCAAAAGAGAGATCAGAGTCCAGGGTAACACCGAGGGCCTTCACAGTTTTATTTGAGACGACTGTACAACCATCAAGATTAATTGTCAGATCCAACAGCTGGATCTTGCTCTTATAGAAGGACTGTTTTGCTTCGTCAACCTGCCATTGAACTGTATTCCTTAGGTGTTTGTAATTTGTGAACCCTGGATCAGGAATCTGGCCATTTTGACCTCTTTAAAACTTTAAGAGCATTGTTTCTCATGGTGATGTATTGAAGGATTTCCCTGATCCAGGGTTCTGTGCTTCGTTTGATCCTCATCACCTTGGAAGAGTCCACATGCTCTATCAACATCCTTACTTTCCATAACATCAGACCAGTCTACCTGTCCTAGCAGTTCATTCAATTGTTTTTTGTCATAGTTTTTGAGGGATGTGGTCCTGATGGTACTGTGACAATTTACAGTTTATTTTCTTTCATAGTGCAGTGAATTAAGAAATGGTCACTAATTCCATATGCAATTACACTACTTTGGGATATTGTGTGATTATCTGATACCATAATGAGATCAATGGCATTCTGACTGGTGTTACAGATTCTTGTGGGCTCATTTATCAACGGAGTCAAACAGAAAGTTTAGCAAAAGTTAGACAAGGCCTTATGCAGGGGGAGGTCATGTTCAGTACATCACCCAGTAGAATCACTGGAGGTCTATACAGAGCCCCTACCAAGAATGGTTTGCTCTTAAGTAATAATATCCAGCCAAACTACTTCCATGAGATCATGGTGTAAATCAGTCTAAATCAGTTCTCATGTTAAAACCAATGTCCACTCTGACATACAGTAGATGCACACAACCCCGACTCTCTGATTTTTGAGTCTTTGACGGAAGGATCCAGCGAAGTCTCTGTAACATCACTCTTTCTGGCGAGCAAGTGAATCTCATGTACTTTTGTCAGTGGACAGCGTACATTAAAATACAAACAATGTAAACCTCTGAAGGCGAGGGGCCTAAAAGAGTCTAGCTACCTCAGAAAGATCCGTTTGGGGCACTTGGTTGAGATCCCCCCAGAGTTCTCCTCTTCCCCAAGGAAGGCTGCTGACTCAATTGATTGGTCCTCTGTCCACTGTCCAACAAAGGGTTCAACTCTGTCCATCTTCACGCAGTGTTGGGCCTTCGCCTCCGATGGTGGAGCGACCACCCCCTCCACCTGTCACCTGCCAGCGTTGGTTGCAGCGAGTCTCTTTAGCCGCTGCCTCACTCCCCCTCTTCTCCCGCTCTCCCTGGTCTGTCCAGTCCGAACATGGGCTTGCTGGTGTGGCTTGACTATGTCCAGTATCTCATCCAGTCCTGGTGGAGAGTATAATTGATGTCTTAGAAGAATAAGGCTCTCCCATGTGTACCAGCGTCTAGTTGCATCTTTAGTATCCATGGTTACCACAGGTGAGAAGCACATCAAAAGTAGCAAAAATGCAGCTAAAAGTCCTCTGATTAAAAAATACCTCCCTCCAGCAGTTGAAGCAACCATTCCAAAGCAATGTACAGAAAACTGAAAAACACAATGGTCCTTGGCTCTAGGATATGAGATGATCTAGGCTGGTATTTCAAAACAAGTAGTCAAATATCCAAACCAATTTAATGTTTTTCATAAAAAACTAGATTTCTGTATTCTATCCTTGAATAGCTATCAAAAATAAAAAAGTTGATAAAAACAATGCACCTATGCTCCTAGTGGCAGCCTTGGTAGTTTACTCCTGTGAATTTCTCTATAATTATTTGTTTTAAGTGTGTTTTATACACACTTAAAACAAATAATTATAGAGAAATTCACAGGAGTAAACTACCAAGGCTGCCACTAGGAGCCACGGCAACCACGGAACCGTGTAGGTGTAAGTATAAGAGAGAGAGAAAGAGGAGCCCTGCCAGATTCTCAGTGGCTAAGCAATGACTCATGGGTTCAAGGCCCCCTTGTCCGTAAACAGGATTTTTCTCATAATTTGGCCGCTGAATCACACGCCAGGCATGCATAGTCTCAAATTGTCTCAAATCGCATCCTATTGCCTATGTAGTGCACTTCTTTTGACCAGGGCCCATAGGGCACTAATGTGTGTATGTGCGTGCGTCTGGATTTTCCATCTGTAGATGCTCTACAGGTTATCATACTATAAACAAACTATCTGTTGATAAGCAACTGCTTGCTAAGGATAGAACTAGGGTTAGGTTTAGTAGATAGTTAGTTGAGAGGTTACCGATAGTCTGTAGTAAGTCTGTAGAGCATCTACAGATGGACTATCCAAATAGTGTTACCAAAAGTAGTGCACTATTAGGGATTAAGATGCCATTTGGGACGCAGTCTTTGTCTGCTTTGCGTCGTCTCCCCACTCTGATTTCATCACCATTAATCCTGTCGAGAAAGATAGGAGGGTGACAAAGCAGGGGATGAAAAGAGCGGGGGAGGAGAGGTTTGGGCAATGATAAGAGCCCATGTCATTCCCTATTAGGGGAACATCCAGAGAAAAAGATACATCTGTGGATCCTCATGAGATGATAATGTGGATGAGGTGATACTAATGTAATACTATGAGCAGTAATCAGGTCTTGCTTTCATCCACAGTAGGAATGTGATGGGTTTGAGCTGAAGGTCAGGTGATGGTCAAGTGATGGTTGTCAACACTTTTCTCACACCTCTGATGACCATAGAGTATGATTGGGCTAATGTGAGGTACCACTGTGCTATGGGATAGCTCTGGACTGGTGAGTGAGGGCCTGAGGGGTGTAATACATTGATTTGGGAGAAGGAGTCTGAGACTGTAGACAACTTTACTGCTCATATCACATGCCTTCTCCACCACCACTCCTGCCTGTCTGTCTGTTTATGTCTGCCAAGCCTACCCACAGCCAGGTACACACTGTGCTTTGCACTCTTAGAAAAAGGGTTCCAAAAAGGTTCTGCGGCTATCCCCATAGAATAAACCTTTTTGGTTCCAGGTAGAACTATTTTTGGTTCAAGGTAGAACTCTTATTTTATTTCATGTAAAAATATGTTGTTCTGCCCCTGAACAAGGCAGTTAATCCACTGTTCCTAGACCGTCACGTGAACAGTACCTTGCAAAAGTATTCATCACCTTGCCGTTTTCCTATTTTGTTGAATTACAACCTGTAATTTAAATTGATTTTTATTTGGATTTCATGTAATGGACATACACAAAATAGTCCAAATTGGTGAAGTGAAATGAAAAAAAAAACTTGTTTAATTAAAAGATTATAAAAAAATTGCATATGGGCCAAAGATAACCCTGAAGGAGCTGCAAAGCTCGATAGCAGAGATTGGAGTATCTGTCCATAGGACCACTTTAAGCCGTACACTCCACAGAGCTGGGCTTTACGGAAGTGGCCAGAAAAAATCCATTGCTTAAAGAATAAAATAAGCAAACACGTTTGGTGTTCGCCAAAAGGTATGTGGGAGACTCCCCAAATGCATGAAGGTATTCTGGTCAGGTGAGACTAAAATGTAGCTTTTTGGCCATCAAGGAAAACGCTATGTCTGGCACAAACCCCAACACCTCTCGTCACCCCGAGAACACCATCCTCACAGTGATGCATGGTGGCCCAGCAGCATGCTGTGGTAATGTCTTTCATGGGCAGGGACTGGGAAACTGGTCAGAATTGACAGAATGGTGGAAGGTGCTAAATACAGGGAAATTCTTGAGGGAAACCTGTTTCAGTCTTCCAGAGATTTGAGACTGGGACGGAGGTTCACCTTCCAGCAGGACAATGGCACTAAGCATACTGCTAAAGCAATACTCGAGTGGTTTAAGGAGAAACATTTAAATGTCTTGGAAATGCCTAGTCAAAGCCCGTACCTCAATCCAGTTAAAAATCTGTGGTATGACTTAAAGATTGCTGTACACCAGCAGGAACCCATCCAACTTGAAGGAGCTGGAGCAGTTTTGCCCTGAAGAATGGGCAAAAATCCCAGTGGCTAGATGTGCCAAGCTTATGGAGACATATCCCAAGAGACTTGCAGCTGTAATTGCTGCAAAAGGTGGCTCTACAAAGTATTGATTTTGGGGGGGGGTGAATAGTTATGCACGCTCAAGTTTTCAGGTTCTTCGTCTTATTTCTTGGTTGTTTCACAATAAAAAATGTTTCGCATCTTCAAAGTGGTAGAAATGTTGTGAAAATCAAATGATATAAACCCCCCCAAAATCTATTTTAATTCCAGGTTGTAAGGCAACAAAATAGGAAAAATGTCAAGGGGGTGAATAATGTCGCAAGCCACTGTACATGAGAATTTGTCCTTATTAACTGACTTGCCTAGTTAGAAAAGGTTAAATAAATAAAATAAAATAAATGAATATACAGTTGTATTCGGAAGTTTACATACACTTAGGTTGGAGTCATTAAAACTTGTTTTTTGGCAAGTCGGTCAGGACATCTACTTTGTGCATGACACAAGTAATTTTTCCACCAATTGTTTACAGACAGATTATTTCACTTATAACTCATTGTATCACAATTCCAGTAGGTCAGAAGTTTACATACATTAAGTTGACTGTGCCTTTAAACAGTTTGGAAAATACCAGAAAATGTTATCATGGCTTTAGAAGCTTCTGATAGGCTAATTGACATAATTTGAGTTAATTGGAGGTGTACCTGTGGAGGTATTTCAAGGCCTACCTTCAAACTCAGTGCCTCTTTGCCTGACATCATGGGAAAATCAAAAGAAATCAGTCAAGACCTCAGAAAAACATTTGTATACCTCCACAAGGCTGGTTCATCCTTAGGAGCAATTTCCAAACGCCTGAAGGTACCACATTCAACTGTAGAAACAATAGTACACAAGTATAAACACCATGGGACCACACAGCCGTTATACCGCTCAGGAGGGAGACGCGTTCTGTCTCCTAGAGATGAAGGTACTTTGGTGCGAAAAGCGCAAATCAATCCCAAAACAACAGCAAAGGACCCTGTGAAGATGCTGGAGGAAACAGCTACAAAAGTATCTATATCCACAGTAAAACGAGTCCTATATCGACATAACCTGAAAAGCCGCTCAGCAAGGAAGAAGCCACTGCTCGAAAACCGCCATAAAAAGCCAGACTACGGTTTGCAACTGCACATGGGGACAAAGATCCTACTTTTTGGAGAAATGTCCTCTGGTCTGATGAAACAAAATAGAACTGTTTGGCCATAATGACCGTCGTTATGTTTGGAGGTTAAAGGGGAGGCTTGCAAGCCGAAGAACACCATCCCAACCGTGAAGCACGGGGTTGGCAGCATCATGTTTTGGGGGTGCTTTGCTACAGGAGGTACTGGTTCACTTCACAAAATAGATGGCATCATTAGGTAGAACAATATGTGGATATATTCAAGCAACATCTCAAGACATCAGTCAAGAAGTTAAAGCTTGGTCGCAAATGGGTCTTCCAAATGGACAACGACCTCAGGCATACTTCCAAAGTTGTGGCGAAATGGCTTAAGGACAACAAAGTCAAGTTATTGGAGTGGCCATCACAAAGCCCTGATCTTAATCCTATGGAAAATGTGTGGGCAGAACTGAAAAAGCATGTGCGCGCAAGGAGGCCTACAAACCTGACTCAGTTTCACGAGCTCTGTCAGGAGGAATGGGCCAAAATTCACCCAACTTATTGTGGGAAGCTTGTGGAAGGCTACCCGAAACTTATGACTAAATTAATCAATTTAACTTCTTATGGCTGAACGGCAGTATTGAGTAGCTTGGATGAAAGGTGCCCATTGTAAACGGCCAGCTCCTCAGTCTCAGTTGCTAATATATGCATATTATTATTAGTATTGGATGGAAAACACTCTAAAGTTTCTAAAACTGTTTGAATTAAGTCTGTGAGATTAACAGAACTCATATGGCAGGCAAAAACCTGAGAAGTTCCACTTCCTGTTTGGATTTTTTCTGGGGGTGCCATATTTTCAACCAAACTCTCATTGAATATAAAGAGAGATATGGATGGGTTTTCACTTCCTACGGCTTCCACTAGATGTCAACAGTCAATAGAACTTAGTCTGATGACTCTAATTTGAAGGGGATTCGAATGAGACAGGAATTAGTAATCACTGCCATGAGGTGCCCACGCATTGAACTGGCGCGTTCACGTGAGATTGAGCTCCGTTCCTTCTCTCAATTGAAGTCGATTTAATTCTCCGGTTGGAACGTTATTTAAGATGTATGTTAACAACATTCTAAAGATTGATTCAGTACATCGTTTGCCATGTTTCTACTGACTGTAACGGAACGTTTGGACATTTCGTCACGTTATAGTGGTCGCGCTTTGAGACTTTGGTTAGGGTGTTTGGTAAACAATTCGAAAGTAGCTAATTTGACATAAATAACGGACATGAACGAACAAATCAAGCATTTATTGTGGACCTCGGATTCCTAGGACTGCATTCTGATGAATTCATCAAAGGTAAGGAAACATTTATCATGTATTTTCTGGTTTCTGTTGAGTCCAACATGGTGGCTAATTTGGCTAATCATCTGAGCTCCGTCTCAGATTATTGCATGGTTTATATTTCCGTAAAGTTTTCCATTTGAAATCTGACACAGCGGTTGCATTAAGGAGAGGTATATCTATAATTCTATGTGTATTACTTGTATTATCATTTATATTTATGTTGAGTATTTCTGTTGAAACGATGTGGCTATGCAAAGTCACTTGATGTTTTTGCAATCTAACGCCTCAATGTAAACTCAGATTTTTTTATATAAATATGAACTTAATCAAACAAAACATGCATGTATTGTGTAACATGAAGTCCTATGAGTGTCATCTGATGAAAATAATCGAAGGTTAGTGATACATTTTTTCTCTATTCTGTTTTTTTGAAAGCTATCTTTAGCTGGAAAAAATGGCTGTGGTTATTGTGGTTTTGTGGTGACCTAACATAATCGTTTGTAGTGCTTTCGCTGAAAAGCCTATTTGAATTGGACACTTTGGTGGGATTAACAACAAGATTACCTTTAAAATTATATAAAACACATGCATGTCTGAGGAATTTTAATTATGAGATTTCTGTTTTTTGAATTTGGCGCCCTGCACTTCGACTGGCTGTTGTCATATCGATCCCGTTAACGGGACTGCAGCCATAAGAAGTTTTAAAGGCAATGCACCCAAATACTAATTGAGTGTATGTAAACATCTCACCCACTGGGAATGTGATGAAATAAATAAAAGCTGAAATAAATAGTTCTCTCTACTATTATTCTGACATTTCACATTCTTAAAATGAATTGGTGATCCTAACTGACCTAAGACAGGGATTTCTTACCAGGATTAAATGTCAGGAATTGTGAAACTGAGTTTAAATGTATTTGGCTAAGGTGTATGTAAACTTCCGACTTCAACTGTATGTCTGCACATGTCGGCCTACCAACTGCCAGAAATAAACTGTGACTTGGGATAGCTCTAGACTGGTGAGTGTGTTAGATGGTTGGATATGTCTTTGGAAGAGGCAGATTGAAAGAGGGTGAGAGAGAGGGCATGGGAGAAAGAAAAAGAGAAAGGTGGATGGGGAGGAAGAGCGATAGAGAGGGTCAGAAAGAGGAAGAGAGAGAGAGAGGGAAAGACAGAGAGATAGAGAGAACTTTCCCCTCCATCTGTTCTACCTCCATTGTATTGTGTCAGCCACACAATGCCCCCCTTTGTCTTTCTTTCATTAATATTCGTGACGACGTACAGGTTCAGAAGGCCGCAGGTTATTCACCTCAGTCAATTGTCTATTAGTCAAATATCATGGACATACTGACAGTCAACTAATGAATGCAGTAGTTCAGAACATATTTTCATGCAGTCAATTTCATTATCATGGTGCAGTCTTGTGATTGTTGTTAAAGAAACTATTATGCCATCAGAAATTAACTACTATTAGCTACTTGTAACATGAGCATAGATGACCCAACTCAAAGTGCAAGGTTTAATCACCTTAACAAATGTGTGCTTTGTTTTTTTTTTTTTTTTTGAATTTCACCTTTATTTAACCAGGTAGGCTAGTTGAGAACAAGTTCTCATTTGCAACTGCGACCTGGCCAAGATAAAGCATAGCAGTGTGAACAGACAACAACACAGAGTTACACATGGGATAAACAATAAACAAGTCAATAACATGGTAGAAAAAAAGAGAATCTATATACAATGTGTGCAAAAGGCATGAGGAGGTAGGCAATAAATCGAATAATTACAATTTAGCAGATTAACACTGGAGTGGAAAATCATCAGATGATCATGTGCAAGTAGAGATACTGGTGTGCAAAAGAGCAGAAAAGTAAATAAATAAAAGCAGTATGGGGGTGAGGTAGGTAAATTGGGTGGCTATATACCGATGGACTATGTACAGCTGCAGCGAACGGTTAGCTGCTCGGATAGTAGATGTTTAAAGTTGTTGAGGGAGATAAAAGTCTCCAACTTCAGAGATTTTTGCAATTCGTTCCAGTCGCAGGCAGCAGAGAACTGTAAGGAAAGGCGTCCAAATTAGGTTTTGGCTTTAGGGATGATCAGTGAGATATACCTGCTGGAGCGCGTGCTACGTGGGTGTAGCCATCGTGACCAGTGAACTGAGATAAGCGGCGGCACTTTACCTAGCATAGCCTTGTAGATGACCTGGAGCCAGTGGGTCTGACGACGAACATGTTAGCGAGGGCCAGCCGACTAGGGCATACAGGTCGCAGTGGTGGGTCGTATAAGGTGCTTTAGTAACAAAACGATATGGCAGTGTGATAAACTGCATCCAGTTTGCTGAGTAGAGTATTGGAAGCTATTTTGTAGATGACATCGCCGAAGTCGAGGATCGGTAGGATAGTCAGTTTTACTAGGGTAAGTTTGGCGGCGTGAGTGAAGGAGGCTTTGTTGCGAAATAGAAAGCCGACTCTAGATTTGATTTTGGATTGGAGATGTTTGATATGAGTCTGGAAGGAAGTTTGCAGTCTAGCCAGACACCTAGGTACTTATAGATGTCCACATATTCTAGGTCGGAAACCGTCCAGGGTGGTGATGCTAGTCGGGCGTGCGGGTGCAGGCAGCGAACGGTTGAAAAGCATGCATTTGGTTTACTAGCATTTAAGAGCAGTTGGAGGCCACGGAAGGAGTGTTGTATGGCATTGAAGCTCGTTTGGAGGTTAGATAGCACAGTGTCCAAGGAAGGGCCAGAAGTATACAGAATGGTGTCGTCTGCGTAGAGGTGGATCAGGGAATCGCCCGCAGCAAGAGCAACATCATTGATATATCAGAGAAAAGAGTCGGCCCAAGAATTGAACCCTGTGGTACCCCATAGACACTGCCAGAGGACCGGACAACATGCCTCCGATTTGACACACTGAACTCTGTCTGCAAAGTAGTTGGTGAACCAGGCAAGGCAGTCATTAGAAAAACCGAGGCTACTGAGTCTGCCGATAAGAATATGGTGATTGACAGAGTCGAAAGCCTTGGCCAGGTCGATGAAGACGGCTGCACAGTACTGTCTTTTATCGATGCCGGTTATGATATCGTTTAGTACCTTGAGCGTGGCTGAGGTGCACCCGTGACCGGCTCGGAAACCGGATTGCACAGCGGAGAAGGTACGGTGGGATTCGAGATGGTCAGTGATCTGTTTGTTGACTTGGCTTTCGAAGACCTTAGATAGGCAGGGCAGGATGGATATAGGTCTGTAACAGTTTGGGTCCAGGGTGTCTCCCCCTTTGAAGAGGGGGGTGACCGCGGCAGCTTTCCAATCCTTGGGGATCTCAGATGATACGAAGGAGAGGTTGAACAGGCTGGTAATAGGGGGTCGACAATGGCGGCGGACAGTTTTCAGAAATAGGGGGTCCAGATTGTCAAGCCAGCTGATTTGTATGGTCCAGGTTTTCCAGCTCTTTCAGAACATCTGCTATCTGGATTTGGGTAAAGGAGAAGCTGGGGAGGCTTGGGCGAGTAGCAGCGGGGGGGGGCGGGGCTGTTGGCCAAGGTTGGAGTCGCCAGGAGGAAGGCATGGCCAGCCATTGAGAAATGCTTGTTGAAGTTTTCGATTATCACGGATTTATCGGTGGTGACCGTGTTACCTAGCCTCAGTGCAGTGGGCAGCTGGGAGGAGGTGCTCTTGTTCTCCATGACTTTACAGTATCCCAGAACTTTTTGGAGTTAGAGCTACAGGATGCAAATTTCTGCTTGAAAAAGCTGGCCTTTGCTTTCCTGACTGACTGCGTGTATTGGTTCCTGACTTCCCTGAACAGTTGCATATCGCAGGGGCTCTTCGATGCTATTGCAGTTCGCCACAGGATGTTTTTGTTGCTGATCGAGGGCAGTCAGGTCTGGAGTGAACCAAGGGCTATATCTGTTCCTTAGTTCTGCATTTTTTGAACGGAGCATGCTTGTCTAATATGGTGAGGAAGTAACTTTTAAAGAATGACCAGGCACCTCAACTGACGGGATGAGGTCAATATCCTTCCAGGGTACCCGGGCCAGGTCGATTAGAAAGGACTGCTCGCAGAAGTGTTTTAGGGAGCGTTTGACAGTGATGAGGGGTGGTCGTTTGACCGCGGACCCGTAGCGGATACAGGCAATGAGGCAGTGATCGCTGAGATCTTGATTGAAGACAGCAGAGTGTATTTCGAGGGCAAGTTTGTCAGGATAATGTCTATTAGGGTGCCCATGTTTACGGATTTAGGGTTGTACCTGGTGGGTTCCTTGATGATTTGTGTGAGATTGAGGGCATCTAGCTTAGATTGTAGGACTGCCGGGGTGTTAAGCATATCCCAGTTAAGGTCACCTAACAGAACAAACTCTGAAGCTAGATGGGGAGCGATCAATTCACAGATGGTGTCCAGGGCTCAGCTGGGAGCTGAGGGGGGTCGGTAGCAGGCGGCAACAGTGAGAGACTTATTTCTGGAAAGATTAATTTTTAAAATTAAGAAGTTCGAACTGTTTGGGCATAGACCTGGAAAGTATGACAGAACTTTGCAGGCTATCTCTGCAGTAGATTGCAACTCCTCCCCTTTGGCAGTTCTATCTTGACGGAAAGTGTTATAGTTGGGTATGGAAATCTCAGAATTTTTGGTGGCCTTCCTAAGCCAGGATTCGGACACGGCAAGGACATCAGGGTTGGCAGAGTGTGCTAAAGCGGTGAGTAAGACAAACTTAGGGAGAGGCTTCTGATGTTGACATGCATGAGGCCAAGGCTTTTTAGATCACAGAAGTCAACAAATGAGGGTGCCTGGGGACATGCAGGGCCTGGGTTTACCTCCACATCACCCGAGGAACAGAGGAGTAGTAGGATGAGGGTGCGGCTAAAGGCTATCAAAACTGGTCGCCTAGAGCGTTGGGGACAAGGAATAAAAGAGAGCAGATTTATCGCCGTGGTAGAATAGATTCTGGGCATAATGTGCAGACAGGGGTATGGTGGGGCACGGGTACAGCGGAGGCAAGCCCAGGCAGAGAGGTACAGCGGAGGCAAGCCCAGGCAGAGAGGTTGTATCTCTGGACATGCTGGTCTCAATGGGTGAGGTCACCGCATGAGTGGGAGGTGGGACAAAAAGAGTATCAGAGGTACGGAGAGTGGAACTACGGGGTCCATTGCAAACCAAAACAATGATAACTAGCCTGAACAACAGTATACAAGGCATATTGATATTTGAGAGAGACATACAGTAAGGCATAAAGTGATTGCAGGTCTTGATTGGGAGAGCTAGCTAAAACAACAGGTGAGATAACAGCAGCTAGTCAGCTAACACAGCAACAGCAGGTAAAAATGGCGACGACTAGGCAGAGAGGGTCGGATTGACTACACACAGAGCCTGAGTTAAAACACAGAGCCGACAGATAAACACAAATAAACAGAATGGAGTACCGTGAATTAATGGACAGTCCGGCAGGCATCAGCTATGTAGCCACGTGATCATAGTGTCCAGGGGGCAGCCGTAGATGGAGCAGGGAAGCCGCCACTAAGCTAGCACGCGACGTTTAAAGTTAGTAGCCCGGGGTGGTTCTGCTCAGACGGAGGGGGTCTGCTCAGACGGAGGCCGGTTGAGGGCACAGCGGATGGGGTATTCGTCTGCAGACCAGACGGTCGTGTCGACAGAGAATCCAAGCCGGATGGCGATGGCGAAGAGAGGTTTTTGATTGTGAATTGTGTTTGCTAACTGGTGCTAGCTTCGTGGCAGGGCGCTAGCTGCGCTAGCTGCGCTAGCTGCAGCTAGCTGTGAGGATCAGAAGTAGTGGCTCAGGGATTACGGCAGGAATCCGACGTTGTTGTCGAGAGACAGTCCGATGCTGGTAAATTGGTGAGTAATATCCAGGCTAATAACAGGGCTGGTGTCTGTGCAGAAGGTAAAAGCTGCTAGCAGCGGCTAAAAATGGCTAAATAGCTTGTAGCTGATTAGCTGGTTAGCTACTGGAGGTTCTTGAATGTGTTCCAAAGTTAAAAAATAATAGCGATTCCGTATCACATTGGGTGAGGTATGGTTACCGGAAGGTATAAACGAATTAAAAATCGAAAAGAGATAGAAAGAAAAAAATATATATATATACAAGAAAATACGAAAAATACAAACGTACACGAGAGGACTAAACAAATACGTCTACACTGCTACGCCATTTTGGAATCCTGTGACAGTGAGGTATGCACAACAGGTATGAATCTCCTGGATCAGTGAATTATTCCTAGTGAGTAACGATGTTCGTTGCCCACCGTTCCCTGTGACGCTGATCACACCATTACACCACCTGAGAACATCCTCACCGCTCTCCTAACCGCCACCCTTAAACCACCATTCCTCACCGCTCTCCTAACCGCCACCCTTAAACCACCATTCCTCACCACTCTCCTAACCGCCACCCTTCACACCATTCTCACCGCTCTCCTAACCGCCACCCTTAAACCATCATTCCTCACCGCTCTCCTAACCGCCACCCTTAAACCACCATCTCCTCACCGCTCTCCTAAACGCTACCCTTAAACCACCATTCCTCACCGCTCTCCTAACCGCCACCCTTAAACCACCATTCCTCACCGCTCTCCTAACCACCACCCTTAAACCACCATTCCTCACCACTCTCCTAACCGCCACCCTTAAACCACCATTCCTCACCACTGTCCCGAACCCCTCCCTTAAATGCCATTAAAATCGAGGATGACACAAAAAAGTTTTAAAAGTTTTTTTCCATTGTGGTCCTCATGAAAAATATAGGAAAAGAATATATACACAAGATTATAACATTTATGTTTTTTAATCATAAAAGGAAAACAATACATTACCATGTAACTTTCATTGAACAAATATACACTGCTCCAAAAAATAAAGGGAACACTTAAACAACACAATGTAACTCCAAGTCAATCACACTTCTGTGAAATCAAACTGTCCACTTAGGAAGCAACACTGATTGACAATAATTTTCACATGCTGTTGTGCAAATGGAATAGACAAAAGGTGGAAATTATAGGCAATTAGCAAGACACCCCAATAAGAGTGGTTCTGCAGGGTGTGACCACAGACCACTTCTCAGTTCCTATGCTTTCACTCTAGTGGTAGCATGAGACGGAGTCACAACCCACACAAGTGGCTCAGGTAGTGCAGCTCATCCGGATGGCACATCAATGCGACGTGGCAAGAAGGTTTGCTGTGTCTGTCTGCGTAGTGTCCAGAGCATGGAGGCGCTACCAGGAGACCGGCCAGTACATCAGGAGACGTGGAGGAGGCCGTAGGAGGCAACAAAACCCAGCAGCAGGACCGCTACCTCCGCCTTTGTGCAAGGAGGAGGAGCACTGCCAGAGCCCTGCAAAATGACCTCCAGCAGGCCACAAATGTTGACAGTTGGTGACAAACCCAATTGCTTTCAGTTTGTACAACAAAATGTCATGGTTCACAGTAGAAGATGCTTTTTGTAGGTCAAGCATGACCATACCACAGAAGTTGCCCTTGTCAATGTCTTGCTTGATAAAATCTGTCAAGTATAGTAAACAAGTGTTGGTAGAATAGCATTTTCTAAAATGGACTGAATATAAAATGTTATGGTCTTCAATGCACTTTAGGATCTGTTCTGCCAATCCTTTTTTGAATCCTTTTTTCCGTAGGTGTCTATTTACCACCACAATCCGATGCTGGCACTGAGACTGCTTTCATAAGCAAACAAGAAAATGCGCATCCAGAGATGGCACTCCTAGTGGCCGGTGATTTTATTACAGGAAAACTGAAATCCGTCTTACCTCATTTTTACCAGAATGCACCTGTGCAACTAAAGGAGGAAAAACTCTATATCAGCTTTACTCCACACACAGAGATGCGTAGATCTCCCTCGCCCTCCATTTGGCAAGTCTGATCATAACTCTATCCTCCCGATTCCTGCTTACAAGCTAAAACTCAAACAGGAAGTACCAGTGACGCACTCAATATGTAAAGTTCCGATGAAGCAGATGCTAAGCTGCAGGACTRCTTTGCTAGCACAGACTGGAATATGTGATCGAATCATTCTGTACTAACAACAGCAGTCAAGCACCCCTGTAAAGACCTTTTATTATACACAGATTCAAAATAGATATTGATAACAAATGTGTATTTTGTGATTGTGACCCAGAGACTCTTGACCATATATTTTGGGACTGTTCTTATGTCAGAAGAATTTGGAGTGAGTTAGAAGATTTATATTTTAAAATAAACTACTATTAATGTTATTTCATGGCAGATTCTTTATCCATAAAATGAAGTAGGCGGAGAACAAGCCCCTCTTCACATTGTTATAATTGAAATGGTTATAATTGAAGATATCATTGAAATATTATTTTGAAATGATCAGTAAGTGTAAAAACAAAAAATATATACGTATCTTAAAATGTTTTGACAAATTGAAAATGTATCTTGATATGTAATACCCGTCTGTTAGGTTTATGTACTCTTGTTTGTATATTTATGTTTTTGTTCATAATAATAAAAAAACAGTCAGGCACCCAAGCTAACTTTCTAGCTACTTCCAGACACAAATTAGAGAACAGCTCACTGAACATTACTCACCCTTGCAGAGCTGGTTAGGCTGTTATCTTGTCCAGAGCGTTGGTGACTGCAACTGTGCTATCAGATTGTCAGTTCGTAAATTCAGAGTGTTTCGCTCTCGGTGCGTTCAAGTGCACACTGGATGCTCTGGCCAAGGAATAGGGTTGATCAGAGTGTTCTAAACTCACAACGGCAGTCAAGCACCCAAGCTAACTGGCTAACATTGACAAGCTTGCTAGCTACTTCCAAACACATAATGAGAGAACACCCTACTCTGACCATTTTACTTGCCCTAGCAGAGCTGGTTAGGCTGTTTTCATGTTCTCCAGAGCTTTGCTGACCCTAACCGTGCTGCTGGCAACAATTGAATTACGCGTTTACCGACACTGGCCATATTCAACGGGTGTTGAGCGTTAGTAAATTCATCATTTATTCTGCGCTCTGGCACACTCAGATCAGAGTCTTTTGTTAAGACATGTAGCTAGCTAGGTAAACAATGAACCATAATCCCAACTCATGATGCTACTACCCTGCATGAATCTGCAGGTAGCTAACCGACCCGGTTCAATGTTAGCTAGCTAACATTAGGCTATAACTAGTCAAGAAAAATGGGTCTGAGATACGAATAATAAGAACATCCATGTAAAGTTAGCTAGTGAGCCAGCCAGGCCTGATCACCGACGACGATGAGACAGCCTACAGGGTCAGACACCTGGCAGTGTCGTGCCAGGATCAACAATCTCTACCTCAACGTCAACAAGACAAAGGAGATGATGTGGACTACAGGAAACGGAGAGCCGAGCATGCCCCCATTCACATTGACGGGGCTGTAGTGGAGCGGATCTAGAGCTTCAAGTTCCTCTGTGTCCACATCGCTATGGATCTATCATGGTCCAAACAAAGACTCCAGGCAAGTCATACACTGTTCTCTCTGCTACTGCACAGTAAGCGATACTGATGCACCAAGTCTGGAACCAATAGGACCCTGAACAGCTTCTACCCCCAAGCCATAAGACTGTTAAATTGTTAGTTAAATAGTTAACCAAATAGCTAACCGGACAATCTGCATTGGCCCTTTTTGCATGAACTCATCACTGCTACTCTACTGTTTACTATCTGTCACTTTATTCTTAGTTATATGTACATATTTACCTAAATTACAACATACCCCTGCACATTTACATTTACATTTACATTTAAGTCATTTAGCAGACGCTCTTATCCAGAGCGACTTACAAATTGGTGCATTCACCTTATGATATCCAGTGGAACAACCACTTTACAATAGTGCATCTAACTCTTTTAAGGGGGAGGGGGGGGTTAGGAGGATTACTTTATCCTATCCTAGGTATTCCTTAAAGAGGTGGGGTTTCAGGTGTCTCCGGAAGGTGGTGATTGATCGCGAACCTGCGCGTCGTGAGGGAGTTTGTTCCACCATTGGGGTGCCAGAGCAGCGAACAGTTTTGACTGGGCTGAGCGGGAACTGTACTTCCTCAGAGGTAGGGAGGCGAGCAGGCCAGAGGTGGATGAACGCAGTGCCCTTGTTTGGGTGTAGGGCCTGATCAGAGCCTGAAGGTACGGAGGTGCCGTTCCCCTCACAGCTCCGTAGGCAAGCACCATGGTCTTGTAGCGGATGCGAGCTTCAACTGGAAGCCAGTGGAGAGAGCGGAGGGCGGGGTGACGTGAGACTCTGTACTGATACCCTTGGATATAGCCTAGTCATTGTGTATCTATTTTACTTTTATTATTATGAGTTTTACTTTTCTATTATTTCTTTATTTTCTTTCTCTCTGCATTGTTGGAAAAGGCACGTAAGTAAGCATTTACTGTTAGTCAGCCCTGTTGCTTATGAAGCTTGTGACAAATAAACATTAGTTTTGTTTTATTTATTGAGTTCTTTCTGACATTACATAAATCCCTGCTGTGATTGCTGTAGGTCTGTTGTATGCCGCATGACTGGGCGAGAAATTGAGATTCTGTAGACTTGGAAGTGTGCATGAGAGAGGAGGGGAATGCATCTCTTTGAGCCACTGGGCCAGGGGGAGATAATGGGTTTATGGAACTGAAGATGACCATACGGCAGGGAGTGTGTGTGTAAGTGTAAGTATAAGAGAGAGGGAGAGAGGAGCCTTCTCAGTGGCTAAGTAATTGACTCATGGGATCAAGGCCCCTTGTCCATAAACAGGATTTATCTCAAAATTTGGCCGCTGAATCACACGCCAGGCCTACATAGTCTGCGTCTCAAATCTCATCATATTGCGTATGTAGTGCATAACTTTTGACCAGAGCCCTTGGGAATATAGTGTGTGTGTGTGGTGTGTGTGTGTGTGTGTGTGGTGTGTGTGTGTGTGTGTGTGTGTGTGTGTGTGTGTGTGGTGTGTGTGTGTGGTGTGTGTGTGTGTGTTGTGTGTGTGTGTGGTGTGTGTGTGTGTGTGTGTGTGTGTGTGTGGTGTGTGTGTGTGTGTGTTGTGTGTGTGTGTGTGTGTGTGTGTGTTAGCCCAAAGGGCCCTGATCGAAATTAGGGTCACACTTTATTTGGATAGTTGGGATTTTCCATCTGTAGATGCTCTAAAGATTGTCATACTATCAAAAACGATCTGTTGATAAGCAACTGCTTGCTAAGATTATGTTTAGGTTTAGAAAAAAGTTTAGGGTGAGAGTTAAGTTTAGGGTTAATATAATGCTTAAGGTTAGAACTAGGGTTAGGTTTAGTAGATAGTTAGTTGTGATGCTACTTATAGTCTGTAGTAAGTCTGTAGAGCATCTACAGATGGACTATCCAAATAGTGTTACCAAAAGTAGTGCACTGTTAAGGGAATAAGGACACCGTCTTTGTCTGCTTTGCATTTCTACTGTCGTCTCCCCACTCTAATTTCATCACCATTAATCCTGTGGAGAAAGATAGGAGGGTGACAAAGCAGGGGATGAAAAGAGCAGGGGAGGAGAGGTTTGGGCAATGATAAGAGCCCATGTCATTCCCTATTAGGGGAACATCCAGAGAGAAAGATACATCTGTGGATCCTCATGAGATGATAATGTGGATGAGGTGATACTAATGTAATACTATGAGCAGTAATCAGGTCTTGCTTTCATCCACAGTAGGAATGTGACTAAAGGTGAAGGGTTTGGGCTGAAGATCAAGTGATGGTTGTCAACACTTTTCTCACACTGATGACCATAGAGTATGATTGGGCTAATGTGAGTGAGGTAGTATCTCCTTCTCTCAGTCGAAAGTCACTTTCTCTGATGTTCTCTGTTTAAGTCCCCACTTAGTGCTTAAGATTATGTCTTGGGATTTGGAATCACTAAAATCAAAGGTACTGTTATGAAGGAGAAGATCTATGTGTGAAATAGGCTACTAACCATAAGTTTATACAAAGGTCCTTACACTATACACTTTTTTTTTTACTTCGCCTCTTCTCCTCTTAACCTGAGGTCATGGCCAATGTTCCCTCTAAGCTGCACGTGGGCGCACAGCTTCCCTGGGACTGCCGTGCAGAAGAAATATCTGCCCCTGAGAAGCACGTGATTGTACTTCACTCAACTTTCTAGTTTTCCCCCTTACTTAACACTATCAACATTTCCTTTACTGTGGAAATTGTGATCAAATCAACACAATATTAGCCACTTTCAAAGCAACATACCGGAAAACTATGCAAGACTTAGTATCCAAAACTAACTATGCAAGAGATCTTGATGTAGGCAGAACGCTTCGAAGTAGGATTCTATTGCATTGACATGCACCACGTACTCTACACAGTCCGGTGTGCATAACCAATCAGAGCTGCAGTAGGTCTATATGCAGATAGACCATTGCCATATATGGATCTGTGCCATTCCCTTTGAACTGGACTGTGTTTACAGCATGAGTGGTCATGAGTAGATGTGCTTGTTTTGAGATCAAAGTGAGAGCTGCATGTAGCCACGTGTGCACATTTCTGTTCATATCCTTTGCTAGTTAGTGAATTGTTAGCCCAGTTATAGATTATTTGTAGTCAGCAATGGGGGAGGGATTGCTTCCTACAAGAGCACAAAATGTCTACATTTCTAGACATCTCTGAAAAGCTAGTCTGACAAAGAGATGTTTTTGTCATAAAGGGGCAGTTTTGTATCTGGAGACAGGCTTGAATAAGCTAAGTAGCCAATAGCAGAGGGTAACATCATTTGTCTGATTCTCTGTAACAATGGTATGGGAAAAGCAATGCATTTTATTTTGTAAAGTGGTTTCTTGCATCAAACAACACAACAATATTTCCGGGTCACCTCTTTGTCTGAAGGACAAGTGAACAGGTTAATGTCAAGCCCTGCATGTTTTTTTTCTCTCAAAAGTCCCATGGAATGTAGGCCTACATTGAACGCCACACATTGGCTGCTACTGTAGGCTGAATGATAGAACAGCTATTTCCACGTTAAAATGTTATGGGATGCATTTTCTCCATTGTTTTTGATGGTAGGCCACTCTGGTAGACCTACATTATGATCAAATAGCCATAGTAGTCTACTTGGCCACTGTTAAAATTGTAACTTAAAGTGAGTACAGCCTCAGTGTTCACAATAAACATGTCCCGGAAGTTGTACAGAATTTTCACAACGTTCAAGTTTGTGCTCAACAGACCTGAAATTTGCTCAGTGCTGGAAAGAATTAGAGGCAACATTGGTCATGACCCTTGAGGAGACTCCAGTGGGCTTGAGGCTTAATGGAAACAGTCACCAGCCAATCAGCAGGCTGCATTCCTCACATTCTGGAAAGAGAGTGTCAAGGCCATGAAACCTGAAAGAGAGTGTGTGCATGTGCGTGTGCACTCTTGTGTGTGTGTGTGTGTGTGTGTGTGTGTGTGTGTGTGTGTGATGTGTGTGTGTGTGTGTGTGGTGTGTGTGTGTGTGTGTGTGTGTGTGTGTGTGTGTGTGTGTGTGTGGTGTGTGTGTGTGGTGTGTGTGTGTGTGTGTGTGTGTGTGTGTGTGTGTGTACACTATGTGTGTGTGTAGGCAACTGCAGGAGAGACCGTATTATGCAATGGCACATGCAGTGGCCACGGCATCTGCAGAATTCCATGTTTATTTCTCATAAAATTTGTAGGCCTACGTCTTTTAATGACTCGCTGCTGTTCAGACAGTTCTGGGAACTATACCTGTGCACCCATGACATCACAATTCCTGGAGAAGAGGAGGGAGAAATGAGAGGAAGACATGAAGAGAATAAGATAATTATTTCTTCTTTACCTCCTTTCGGTGAAAATCATCCCCCACTTTAATAAGACCAGGGCAGGTGGGCAGGTGTGTGTCCCTCATCGAGCCAGCTGCACACCAGAGCGAGAGAGAGAGAGAGTGAGGAGAGGAAAGAAAGAAGGGGAGAGAGGGGGATACATGTAGAAGGGGATGAGTGGCAGGAGTTTAAGAGAGTAAAAGTGGTTCAGAGGGGACTTTCAAGGATCTGCGGAGAGAGGGAACCAAGAAGGACAAGTACAGATTAAGAAAAAAAGGAACAGAGAGAAGAGTGCAGTGGGGAGAGAAAAGACAGCTTTTGCAGAGTGAAGCTCTCCAAATCTTTTCTCTCCCCAGGGTATTTTCCTGAGCCTCACTCATCAGTCTGGGCAGGAATCGCTCGTCACTCTTTTCCTACCTCCCTCCTCTCCCTCCCTTATTCCCTCCTTTCTTCCCTCTCTCCCAGCCGTGGAGCGTCACGAGAGCCACGCGATGAGTATAGAATGAGAAGAGAGAGAGTGAGTGAGAAAGAGAGGGAGAGAGGAACGGACCAGGGAAGCGAGAGACTTACACACACCACACGCAATTGGAAATTGAAGGAGTTGGTGTGCAGCTCGCAAGGTGGGTGAGGTGCATATAAGGCATGCATGTGCGTGTGTGATTTCTCTGAATGTGCCTGAATGAATGCTGGCATTCATGTCTTGATACTACTTCTATTTAATGTAATTGTGTTTTATTAAGAGTGTGTGACAGGTTTGACTTCCCACTGTTTGGTGTGTGTATCACATTTTGGTGTGTGTTTAATTACCCTGTCATGCACAGCTACCTAACGTTTAGCCATAAAGCATGTGTGTTTCTCTGCATGTGTGTGACTGTGTGTTAGTATCACTTTAGTAACACCATAGTATCACTTTACAGTGAGTTAAATAGATCCAGACAGTTATTGATTGAAAAAATAAACGGATACAGACAGCGAATTAGAACAATCATCAATCAAAATAGGTGAAAAAGGGGAAAAAAGAGATGAAGAGAGGTAAAGAGAGTTATCTGTGCAGAGTTTGAAAAGTCAATGAGTGACCATCATGTACAGTAACTCAATCTCCAATGGTCCTTGCCGTGGCGTGTTGAATGTACATGCATGGATGAATCTTTGTAGTTAATAAGATGCTAACTTGCGTTTCCTGTGGTGCAGGAAAATTGTTTGCTGCAAGGACGTGATCAAATTAAGATCCCATCTGTAGACTCTTGAGTTTCTGTCATTCAAGTTTTCCATGAAGAACATAACATACTGTTATATTCAGCCCAGCAAGTGAAGCGGAGAGAGTGTTTTTGAGGTTAGAGCTATTATTATAGTGTAAGAGATAGAGTGAGTAGTATACTACTGTCAGACAAAGTTGAGAGTGATTCAATGGGTTAGCAGCGTGTGTGACACTTTAAAGAAAGCATCGAGTCTGAGTTGGAGCCTAGAGTTCGCTCTGAGGAAGTTGGAGGAGTTGGAGCAGTGCTGTGTGAGTGTGTGAGTGCATGTCTGAGGTGCAGTTTGTCAAAGGCAGCAATTTAGCATGGTGTGTGTGTGTGTGTGTGTGTGTGTGTGTGTGGGTGTGTGTGTGTGTGTGTGTGTGTGTGTGTGTGTGTGGTGTGTGTGTGTGTGTGTGTGTGTGTGTGTGTGTGTGTGTGTGTGTGTGTGTGTGTGTGTGTGTGTGTGTGTGTGTGTGTGGTGTGTGTGTGTGTGTGTGTGCGTGTGTGTGTGGTGCAGTGCACGTGTTAGTGTGGATGTGCTTGCATTAGTGTGTACGTGCATGGGTGGGTGTTTGCATGAGTGTGTATGTGCGTGGGCGTATGTCTATGTGTGTGGGTTTGCTAACGCGTGTGCATACATGTTTGTGTGTGAACTGTATACCCTAGTGTGTCAGATCAAAGGAAAGACAGAGGCTGACTCTTCTTTACATGCTATATAGCAGTTTTACGTACTGTAACAGTTGCAGCAGAAGTGCCCTTTCCTTGTCATTGAGTTTACCCTCAATCCCATCACTTTCAGTTAGTCATTTTTCCCTGACAACTTTGGATTGGTACAGTATGGCATTTCGGCATTATCTCTTTTTTTATTTATATATAAATTGACTCAGTACCGGTACCCCCTGTATATGGCCTCGTTATTGTAATTTTTTTGTGTTACTTTTTTTACTTTAGTTTAATTAGTAAATATTTTTCTTAACTCTTATTTTATTTCATCTGTCTTGTTGGTTAAGGGCTTGTAAGTAAGCATTTCACGGTAATGTCTACACCTGTTGTTTTTAGCGTATGACAAATAAAATTGGATTTGATTTGATATCCCTTCATAGTTTGTCCACTGAAAATATGAACAATGTTTTGGAGCTCTGCAGGCTTGATGTTTTAGTCGCACCCCCAGCCCTCCTTGCCAGAGTGATTCCTCCCTCCCTCTCCCTCCCTGACTTATGAATGAGCAGTCTCTCTCTCGCTCTGTTCCTCTGAAGTTTCACCCCCAGCGCTGATGTGCAGGGCCAAGGGGCATGGCTCAGGTAGCCCTGGCAGGCAGCGAGGTCACTCTTGCAAGGTTAGGCCAGGTACTGGAATGTCAGGTATTTACTGCTCACAGCCCTGGCTGTGTCCCTCGCTCCCTTCCTCCTCTTCCCCCTGCAGCCCTTCTCACCCCTCTTCGGCTCGCCCCTCCCACCCCCAGGAGCGTGTATCTGTGCAACATGCTGGGTCATGCCACCCTGCCAAGCCGTGCCGGGGCATCAACACGTTTGTATAAGTGTTGGAAAATCACCCGATGGCATTCCCCATGGTAAAAACCAAACAGAGAAAAGACAGAAGTTATTATAGATGCCCAGCCTGCTGTTTATGGTTGCTGTGTGCCAACTTTGTGCCAGTGGCATGGGAACCCTGTGTATCTGCTGTGTGGCACTGGCACCAGAGATTAGTGTTGTGTGAGCTCATATCAACGCAAGCAGATATTTTACCTCCCTCCCCTCCTCCTCCTCGCCATGGATACTGTGCTCCCTGGGCCTGTATCAGTGTTATGTGCTTTTCATCAGCCTATTATAGAGCCCTCTGCCCTGACCCAGTTCTCTCTGCTACCTCTCTCTGACTGTCACCTGCTCTCTGTCTATATCTCTAGCTGTCTCTCATGGTCTCTCTGTCTCTCTTTCTCAGCTTTGGCCTCAGTCTGTGTACCCAGAATCACATAGTCTCGGAAATGCAAGGGCTCTCACAGGTGGGGAAAGCTAACACAGACAAGATCTCACATGTAAGATTGTACTGCTTGTATCGTATGTGCATGTGCACACAAGCACCAAAATGTATATATAAATTAGAATTACCTCCAGGCCACATTGAAACACAACCATATACACACCCTTCCGCATTGCCCACAGCCATGCACATGCACATGCACACGCACACAGGGTTGGATAGATTACTTTTTTAAATGTAATCTGTTACCGTTACTAGTTACCTGTCCAAAATTGTCATCTGTAACATAACATTTTGGGTTACCCAAACTCATTTACGGAATCTGGTTACTTTGTAACTTTTAGATTACTTTTCCCTTAAAAAGGCATTAGAAGAAGACAAAAAATAATATTACCAATTGAGCGACATCTATTGCAGGATAAATCAATGTTAGAGTTTACATACCTGGCCATAACAGCCAGGTCGCCCGTGATACAAGTCAGGATTCAACGTCCATCAGTGTCTGAGGACGTTGGGAGATGACGTGGAAAGTGGCCACTAGGGGCAACAGTGAGCGCTGTTACCTTCAGGTAGGTTTCCGTTTTGCTACAGTTTTGTGGATGGGAATGGTGGATGGCCTCTGATTACAAAGGTTGCAAGTTGAATGCCATGGATAGAATGTTGTTTTTGAGATTTTTGTTTTAAGCCTATCCCAAACCTTAACCCTTACATTAACCATTCGGTATTCATGCCTAACCTTAAGTTTTCGGAGTTATGACCTAAATTTAACTTTAAACACTTGAATTTTACATTTCCAACATAGATGAGCATCTAATTCTGACATAAGACTGTGAGAGCTAGTTGGGCCATAAATGGATTTTGCAATTTACTTCATGGGTGATGTAGGCTTCTTATAACCCATTGCTTTGTACTTCAATACAGACAATAATGGGAGTAAGCTACAGTGCAATCGGAAAGTATTCAGACCCCTTGACTTTTTCCAAATTTTGTCAAGTTACAACCTTATTCTAAAATGTATTAAATTAATGTTTTTCCTCATCAATCTACACACAATACCCCATATTATCTAGCTCCTAAGCACCTTTGCAGTATTTAGTTGTTTTGTGTGCTATTTCTTACATTATTAGGCCAGAATTTTTTTTGTGTTATTACATACAGCCGCAAGTAACTTTTGGATATCAGAGCAGTGGTAACTCACCAGCATTACGACCCGGAATACGACTTTCCCGAATTGGATTCTTTGTTCGAATTGGATTCTTTGTTCGCATGAATATTGAGACATGTTATAATATCCCAATGTAATCAAAGTTTGAAAGGATTCTGTTTTTGTCAAATAATATATCTGTTTATTATTTCTAACTATGTTCCGCCCTCTGACCATCCGCTCAGGGAAAAATCGTCCCGAAGCTGAATGTAATTGGGGACCCGCCTACTCTGTTGCTTATGATTTTGTTGTCATGGAGGACTGAATGAGCTGATGCTACTCTCATGGAATGGCACGCACAACCGAAAGGTTCTATTTGACTGTGAAAAATGAATGTCATATGTTGCATTTACTATAGGCCTATTGTTTACGTTTTTGCTGGTGACACTTTGATATGCTGATAATTTTCAGATGTTTAAGTCTATCAAATGATTGTGAGTTTGAGCATGGGTACGATAGCCCTTTATTAATCAGCATGAATTAGTTTGAGCAATAAAATCCCCATTTGTGGTGTTCTTAAATTAAACTCGTTTTTGACTGTATGTGGAACACAATACTGAGTTTAGAAGGGCGGAACTCTCTCAAACTTTTATTCCATAGACTGGGATCTGCATTGTAGAATGCAGCTGTTGCAAGAGAACATTTTTCACTGGCTGGCCACTGGTCGCAAAAACATTGATTGATAGGCAGCTTCACCTTCTCAAATTCAACCATTATTGTGTTAAAATACACTTATAAATGTTTGAACAGCCATCCACACCAACCACAATCTGTGTTGCGCAAATAGCTAAATGAGAGAACAGCAGTGTGATTCACGTCATTCCGCTGTATATATCAATAATAAATTGTATCTATATCGCCCGTAGGCTACACCACTGCTGTCATCCTTACCTCCAAGCATTTATTCAAATAGGATGTATAATCTTTGCCTGCCGACAGAAATAACACCTTTGGAAGTCAAAGCTTGGACTGAAGCGTACAGAAGCCTACTCCTGCTGTTTTCCTGTTATCCATCAAACGCGTTTGGTGTGTCATCATAGTGTTTTTTTCAATGTTGATTTTAATGGCATTGAGAAAACAAAAAGGTATCATAAATAACTTTTTCCGCTAACATCCTTTCTGAACTTAAAAGTAATCATCTAGTGTTTCAAAAGTATCTGTAATCTGATTACAATGTTTTTGCTGGTAACGGATTGCAGTAACAGTTTTTTTGTAATCAGTGACATGTAACTGATAACATGTAATCCATTACTCCCCAACCATACGCACACACACACACTTCACATTTGTTAGGATATATTGTCAACGTCTCCTATGGAAGACATTGTAATTGTGGACGTTCCTCTACAAAATGACTGCAGAGATTGGTCTGAGCTGCCCAAAAAATGTGAATTTAGGCAATTTTCACAGTCGGTTCTCA
Source organism: Salvelinus sp. IW2-2015 (assembly GCF_002910315.2). Taxonomy (NCBI): domain Eukaryota; kingdom Metazoa; phylum Chordata; class Actinopteri; order Salmoniformes; family Salmonidae; genus Salvelinus; species Salvelinus sp. IW2-2015. The sequence goes on from NC_036866.1 coordinate 34,375,059, forward strand.
CTTCGTTCCAACAAGTACAAATGGATATACAGTAGGTCAGCCCCATAGCAGAAACTGATCAATTGGCAACCTTCATATGACTTAGGCCTTTCTCTTAGATGTTAATTCCCCTATATGGGGACTGTGAGGGGTTCTGGACCGGTGATAACTGACATTTTGATGTACAAAATGCTCGGTGAATGTTATAGGGTCCAGTGACTTATAGTCCCAGGTAGCCCCATCTGTCTGCTCTCCGCTGCCACTCTATCAGTAGAGCTGACTTGAAGTGTCAGGTTTCAGACCCCACATTTGCATTGGGAATGACGTATCAATTTGCTGGCCTGTCCGGACAAAGAATCGATTTGCTCTCCATCTGAGCAACTTAGCCCAGCCTGGAGACGGAATATGAAAGAGGACAGTCAAGCATATCATCTCATTGTGATATACAGTGGCTTGCGAAAGTATTCACCCCCTTGGCATTTTTCCTATTTTGTTGCCTTACAACCTGGAATTAAAATAGATTTTGGGGGATTTGTATCATTTGATTTACACAACATGCCCACCACGTTGAAGATGCAAAATATTTTTTATTGTGATACAAACAAGATATAAGACAAAAAAACTGAAAACTTGAGCGTGCATAACTATTCATCCCCCCAAAGTTAATACTTTGTAGAGCCACCTTTTGCAGCAATTACAGCTGCAAGTGTCTTGGGATATGTCTCTATAAGCTTGGCACATCTAGCCACTTTTTCCCATTCTTCAAGGCAAAACTGCTTCAGCTCCTTCAAGTTGGATGGGTTCCTGCTGGTGTACAGCAAACTTTAAGTCATACCACAGATTCTCAACTGGATTGAGGTCTGGGCTTTGACTAGGCATTCCAAGACATTTAAATGTTTCCCCTTAAACCACTCGAGTATTGCTTTAACAGTGTGCTTAGGGTCATTGTCCTGCTGGAAGGTGAACCTCCGTCCCAGCCTCAAATCTCTGGAAGAATGAAACAGGTTTCCCTCAAGAATTTTCCTCTCTTTAGCACCATCCATCATTCCTTCAATTCTGACCAGTTTCCCAGTCCCTGCCGATGGAAAACATCCCCACAGCATGATGCTGCCACCACCATGCTTCACTGTGGGGATGATTTCCTCGGGGTGATGAGATCGGTTGGGTTGTTCCAGACATAGCATTTTCCTAAATGGCCAAAAAGCACCATTTTAGTCCCATCCAACCAGAGTACCTTCTTCCATATGTTTGGGTAGTCCCCCATATGCCTTTTGGCAAACACCAAATGTGTTTGCTTATTTTTTTCTTTAAGCAATGGATTTTTTCTGACCACAAAGTGGTCCTATGGACAGATACTCCAATCTCCGCTGTGGAGCTTTGCAGCTCCTTCAGGGTTATCTTTGGTCTCTTTGTTGCCACTCTGATTAATGCAATCCATGCCTGGTCTTTGAGTTTTGGTGGGCGGCCCTCTCTTGGCAGGTTTGTTGTGGTGCCTACATTTTTTTATAATGGATTTAATGGTGCTCCGTGGGATGTGGGATCATGTGACAGATCATGTGGGATCATGTGACAGATCATGTGACACTTAGATTGCACACAAGTGGACTTTATTTAACTCATTATGTGACTTCTGAAGGTAATTGGTTGCACCAGATCTTATTTAGGGGCTTCATAACAAAGGGGGTGAATACATATCCACGCACCACTTTTCCGTTTTAATTTTTACTTTTTTTTGAAACAAGTTAATTTTTTCATTTCCCTTCACCAATTTTGAAAATGTTGTGTATGTCCTTTACATGAAATCCAAATAAAAATCCATTTAAATTACAGGTTGTAATGCAACAAAATAGGAAAAACGGCAAGGTGATGAATACTTTTGTAAGGCACTGTATATTTCGAGCTCTCAACATGAAAAAGAATAAGTCATTTCTCTTGGTCACGTTGTGCTTAAAGCTGTAGCTGAAACAAGTCTACACGTATTTGAATGGTATCTCTGTGCCGCTCAGTGGACGTTTAGGAGAAAAGTCAATATTGTACTGTCACAAAGTATTATCATATTTATTTTACAGTTATAAGAAAGATGAAATCTTATAGTAAGTCATTTATAATTTAATGTGTTACTATATTTAGAAAGCATTTTAGTCATTTCAAGCCCTATTGCCCCACTTTTGGTGAATAGGAAAAAATCATATATACATGTTCATATTTTCATAAGGTTTTTACTATGTACTTTTGCTTGTGTCCTTAAAACTGAGTACACCTCAGCATTTTTTTTTTTTTACCAGAATGGTGATTTCCAGACCTTTCTAAAACTATGGAATATTACCATTTATTGTTTATGGGCATCTCATGAAAAATCATTACATTTGGGTATGTCTGTTTTGGCGGAAAATAAACATTTGGCCTAACATTCAGGTGGTTCCAAGGTAACCACATAATTAAGGGAATACATGTTTAGTCTCAAACCCCCAAAAAGTAAAAGAATAGGACTTTAAATGCACTTTAAATAAAGTTTGATTTGATTTAGTCCTATTCTTTAATAACTTAGATTTTTGCTTGAGATGGAAATGTCAATCCAACATATCAATTAATAGTGACGGAACTGTTGAAGCAGAAGATACATCTCCTTCAAATGTTGAGATTTTCTTCCGTTGATAAATCATTTGAAATCAACCAGAGCTTGAAATGCTAAGCCTATTGAATTGTAAATTTTAAGTTGAATTCTGGGTTCAATTGAAACATTAGCTATTGATGAGTTTGCTAATACTATATAGGCCTAAATAGCTTGCCTGGCTACCCAGACTTCTTGCTTCGGAAAAATGTTATGCCACACCCACGGAAGTTAGTTTCTTCCATTTTTATATTTTAGTCATTTAGCAGACACTCTTATCCAGAGCGACATACAGGAGCAATTGGGGTTAAGTGCCTTGCTCAAGGGCACATCAATAGATTTTTCACCTAGTCAGCTCGAATTTGTCCCAAGGCTCTTAACCACTAGGCTACCTGACGCAATGTGTCTGTATCTGAATACCTCCCCGACCCTTCACCGAATGCGAACACATTTGGTGCCGTCTGATTGGTCCAGAAACCGATGGGTTGGGCCAGAGCCAGAATACAAGTGGGTTAAGAGTCGGTTTGGAAATGTGTCATTGGCTTTGATACTCTGATTCATTAGAGACAATCCAATTGCTGATGACTTTGTCTTGTACAAACAACGTATGACCCTCCCGTGTTAAGCATGTATCGATGCAAGCTTCAACGGAAAGTATGCCCAGAAATATGACGCAACCATGTAAAAACGATGCAAAATCTCTTCAAATCAATTGCAGCCATTATTTGAGCTGAAGCGAGAGAAAATAAACTTCGGAATGAAATATTGCCCATTTACATCTCATATGTTGCCCAAATACAATATTTTATCATGATACATTAATAAATACATACTGTGTTAATAAATCCTCGGGGGGATTTGTGGGACACTAGCAACAGCCAGTGAAATTTCAGGGCGCCAAATTCAAACAGAAATCTAATAATTAAAATTCCTATAATTAAAATATACAAGTATTATACACCACTTTAAAGATAAACTTCTTGTTAATCCAACCACAGTGTACGATTTCAAAAAGGCTTTACGGCGACAGCACACCATGCGATTATGTTAGGACAGCGCCTAGCCACAAAACCATACAGACATTTTCCAGCCAAGGAGAGGGCTCACAAAAGTCAGAAATAGCGATTAAAACTTCTTGAGGATAGGGTGCAGAGTTTTCACTTAGGGAAAAATAGCGTGCGCAATTTCAACTTTGTGCTACTCATCCCCAGAATATAAGATATGCATATTATTAGTAGATTTGGATAGAAAACACTCTGAAGTTTCTAAAACTGTTTGAATCATATCTGTAAGTATAACAGAACTTATATAGCAGTCAAAACCCTGAGGACTAACTTTTTTATTGTTAAGTTCCTTTATGTTCAATGGGTTATCATGGGCACACCAGAATTCTAATCACTATCCACGCAGTTTCTACTGCTTCCACTGGATGTCGCCATTGTATGGAAAAAGGTTAAGGTTTTTCCTTAGTAAACAGAGAAAGATATTGACCCGGAAGTGGAGTGACGTCGTGTGTTTATGTTTGAGAGTTGAGCAAGACTTGAAAAGTACCGTGAGTTTGTTGATATCCTGTATTGAAAACAGATTGACCCGTCTTCAATTTGATCGATTATTAACGTTTACAAATACCTTAAGTTGTATTACAAAAGTACTTTGAAATGTTTTGGCAAAGTTTAGAGGTAATTTTTTAGATATTTTGTCGTGATTTTGCGCAAATTGAAGCTGTTTTTCCTGGTACAACGGCGCCAAATAAATGGACAATTTGGATATATATGGACGGAATTAATCGAACTAAAGGACCATTTGTGATGTTTATGGGACATATTGGAGTGCCAACAAAAGAATCTCGTCAAAGGTAATGCATGTTTTATATTTTATTTCTGCGTTTTGAGTAGCGCCGGCATGGTTGAAATTGTCAACAAAGAGAGTGTAGCCATTGCACTATCATCAGATAATRGCATCTTATGCTTTCGCCGAAAAGCCTTTTTTAAATCTGACATGTTGGCTGGATTCACAACGAGTGTAGCTTTAATTTGGTATCTTATATGTGTAATTTAATAAAGTTTGATTTTATAGATTTTTTTTTGAATCTGGCGCTCTACATTTTAACAGGCTGTTGGGATGCAAGCGTCCCGCGATCCCAGAGAGGTTAAATTAATCACTAGCCTTTGATGATCTTAATCTGGTGGCACTCCCAGGACTCCATGTTACACAATAAATGTTTGTTTTGTTCAATAAAGTCCCTCTTTATGTTCAAAAACCTCAGTTTAAATTGGAGCGTTATGTTGTCTCAAATAACATCCGGTGAAATTGCAGAGAGCCAAATCAAATTACAGAAATACTCATCATAAACGTTGATGAAAAATACAAGTGTTATACATAGGTTTAAAGATAAACGTCTTGTTAATCCAGCCGCTGTGTCAGATTTCAAAAAGGCTTTACGACAAAAGCAAACCATGCTATTATCTGAGGACAGCACCCCATCAAACAAACACATGAAAATCATAATTCAACCCGCCAGGCACAACACAAAAGTCAGAAATAACTATATAATTCATGCCTTACCTTTGAAGATCTTCTTCTGTTGGCACTCCAATATGTCCATTAAACATCACAAATGGTCCTTTGTTCAAAAAATTCTGTTGTTATATATCCAAGATGTCCATTTATTTGGCGCGTATGATTCAGAAAATACACCTGTTCCAACTCGCGCATGACTACACATTATCTAATTAGTTACCTGTAAACTTGATTCAAACATTTCAAACAACTTTCCTAATCCAACTTTAGGTATTTTTAAACGTAAATAATCAATAACATTTAAGACGGAATAAACTGTGTTCAATACCGAAGGGAAACAAAGTGGAGCGAGCTTTCAGGTCACGCGCTTCAACCACAACAGTACACTTCACTCGACCTTCATTCTGAACAGGGCTACTTCTTCATTTCTCAAAGGAAAAACATCAACCAATTTCTAAAGACTGTTGACATCCAGTGGAAGCGATAGGAACTGCAAGCAACTGCCTTAGAATTCTAGATTCATATTGAAAACTCATTGAAAAGAGAGTGACCTCAAAAAAAGAAAATCCTGGATGTTTGTCCACGGGGTTTCGCCTGCCAAATAAGTTATGTTATGCTCACAGATATCATTCAAACAGTTTTAGAAACTGCAGAGTGTTTTCTATCCAAATCTACTAATAATATGCATATCCTAGCTTCTGGGCCTGAGTAGCAGGCAGTTTACTTTGGGCACGCTTTTCATCCGGACGTGAAAATACCGCCCCCTATCCTAGGGTTGTTAATTTTAGCATGTTTATCTGCCTACAATACCCACTGTAGTGTACGTAGATTGCAAGCCCATAGTAAGTCAGTTGGGCTAATGTTAACTGGCTAGCTACTACTGTTAGCTAGCTAGCTAGATAGCCACAAATAATTGGCAGCTAGCTACACACTAATTGACATCTACTTAAAAAAAACATCAGTTTTAGGTCATTTTTGCCTGTTAAACTATCTGGTTAGCTTGATAATTACGATTCAGATATAGCTAGCTAATAGTTATGAAGTCAATGTTTGCTTTGTGTATGTCTTGTTTCATCTCTATTGTTGCTATTGTACTGGCTGGAAGAATGTTCAGTGAATGGGAGGTGCAGCTTAAAGTAATACTGTAGATGGAGTGTGAGTGCTTCTCAAATGTCCTTTTTTATTTGTTCTTCACACTCTGGTCCTCACAAGAACCTACTTAAGAGAGCGTGCTCGGAGAATGCATGCTCGGAGAATGCACGGTAGTATGCATACTGAGAAACATCTCAGACGAAAGACATTGCAATTATTGACATTCCTCTACAAAACAATTGCTGGGATTTATTTGTCTGTGCTGCCAAAACAAGGGGAATTAGTGTTATAGGTCAGCGCCGAAACTGAACAATGGGCTACCTTCATATGATATAGGCCTTTAATCCAGGGTAACCACAGAAGTAAGGAAATCATTTTTTGACAATCATACATTTACAGTGGGGAGAACAAGTATTTGATACACTGCCGATTTTGCAGGTTTTCCTACTTACAAAGCATGTAGAGGTCTGTAATTTTTATCATAGGTACACTTCAACTGTGAGAGACGGAATCTAAAAATCCAGAAAATCGCATTGTATGATTTTTAAGTAATTAATTTGCATTTTATTGCATGACAAGTATTTGATACATCAGAAAAGCAGAACTAAATATTTGGTACAGAAACCTTTGTTTGCAATTACAGAGATCATACGTTTCCTTTAGTTCTTGACCAGGTTTGCACACACTGCAGCAGGGATTTTGGCCCACTCCTCCATACAGACCTTCTCCAGATCCTTCAGGTTTCGGGGCAGTCGCTGGGCAATACGGACTTTCAGCTCCCTCCAAAGATTTTCTATTGGGTTCAGGTCAGGAGACTGGCTAGGCCACTCCAGGACCTTGAGATGCTTCTTACGGAGCCACTCCTTAGTTGCCCTGGCTGTTGTTTGTCGGGTTTGTCATGCTGGAAGACCCAGCCACGACCCATCTTCAATGCTCTTACTGAGGGAAGGAGGTTGTTGCCAAGATTCCGCGATACATGGCCCCATCCATCCTCCCCTCAATACAGTGCAGTCGTCCTGTCCCCTTTGCAGAAAAGCATCCCCAAAGAATGATGTTTCCACCTCCATGCTTCACGGTTGGGATGGTGTTCTTGGGGTTGTACTCATCCTTCTTCTTCCTCCAAACACGGCGAGTGGAGTTTAGACCAAAAAGCCCTATTTTTGTCTCATCAGACCACATGACCTTCTCCCATTCCTCCTCTGGATCATCCAGATGGTCATTGGCAAACTTCAGACGGGCTGGACATGCGCTGGCTTGAGCAGGGGGACCTTGCGTGCGCTGCAGGATTTTAACCCATGACGGCGTAGTGTGTTACTAATGGTTTTCTTTGAGACTGTGGTCCCAGCTCTCTTCAGGTCATTGACCAGGTCCTGCCGTGTAGTTCTGGGCTGATCCCTCACCTTCCTCATGATCATTGATGCCCCACGAGTGAGATCTTGCATGGAGCTCCAGACCGAGGGTGATTGACCGTCATCTTCAACTTCTTCCATTTTCTAATGATTGCGCCAACAGTTGTTGCCTTCTCACCAAGCTGCTTGCCTATTGTCCTGTAGCCCATCCCAGCCTTGTGCAGGTCTACAATTTTATCCCTGATGTCCTTACACAGCTCTCTGGTCTTGGCCATTTGGAGAGGTTGGAGTCTGTTTGATTGAGTGTGTGGACAGGTGTCTTTTATACAGGCAGCGAGTTCAAACAGGTGCAGTTAACACAGGTAATGAGTGGAGAACAGGAGCTTCTTAAAGAAAAACTAACAGGTCTGTGAGAGCCGGAATTCTTACTGGTTGGTAGGTGATCAAATACTTATGTCATGCAATAAAATGCAAATTAATTACTTAAAAATCATAGAATGTGATTTTCTGGATTTTTGTCTCTACAGTTGAAGTGTACCTATGATAAAAATGACAGACCTCTACATGCTTTGTAAGTAGGAAAACCTGCAAAATCGGCAGTGTATCAAATACTTGTTCTCCCCACTGTATATAGTCAAAATGTACCACATGTGGGAAAGCAAAAAAACTGTATGAAAACGAACAATGTTTCTGACAATTATAAAATGACATTGTTAAAAAGTAAGCTTAGAAGTAAGACGTCCTGGATAACTGCATCTACCCGTCTAATACAATGTCAGTCAGTCATTAGACTAATGTTACTCTGCTATTATAACGCCTATGTCATGAAAAGCATGTCCCTTTAACAATGTCAAAATGACATAAGCCCTCACTAAGAGCTGAGCTGAGTCGTCGTCATCAGGCCACTGTGACTGTCTTTTTAGAGCAGTAGGGTAAACAGCTGTAGGATATTTAGCTGAGTGGTCCCATCGGGCTGTGTAGCTCCTAGCGCTAACGCTAGCCGAGAGAGGAAATGCTATAGTCGGATAAGGAAGAGGTTGTTGCGTGGGAGGCAGTGCAGCCGCTGGTTGTTTGTTCCTGTTTTCCTCAGCTGACAGACATCAGAGTCGGGACACTCCAGTGGAGCGAATAAAGTGCCAATCTAGTTAAATTGCACGAAATCACACTATGGGAGCGAGCCCACAAACCTTGGCTGGGGCGCTGCCAAACTCTTACAGAGAGCACCACAGAGTCTAGAGTCTCTCTCTCACATGCACACACACACACACCACACACACACACACACGCACACTAACACACACACACACACACACACACACACACACACACACACACACACACACACACACACACTAACAAACACACTAACACACACAACACACACACACAACACACACACACACACGCACACTAACACACACACACACACACACAACACACACACACACTACACACACACACACCACATACACACTAACACACACACACATACACACACTAACACACACAGACCCGAGACTCAGCATTTCCTACCCATTAAGCGCTTCCTCCCGAGTCTTTCATCAGCTAAAGTGAATAATCTGGTGGAGGCCTATTTGGTGTGAGCTGAATATTGGCTGCTTTAACCACATGGAGGCAGTAAGAATATTTGGATCACCGAATTGTTTTGTGTTGTAAGCACTTTCGGATGCCAATCCAATTTGTGTCTATTTAAATATTTTGGTCTGATTTAAATATTTTGGTTGTCATGGTTGCTGTGTATGAATAAGTATGCAGAAACGATATGATTATAGTAGACGAAAAATATGACGTTAGGGTTCACCATACGGCCGACATCTTCCCCACGGTCTGTGTTCAGAATTCTTTAATGTCGTTGGTATGGTAATGTGTGTTGGTATGGAAATCATGTTTGTTAATTTCTAAAGCTGTGTAATGTTGCTTTTTGTTCCTTCATGATATACCTGGCATCTGATCTTACTGTCGACGGATTTAAAGGTCTAACTCAGATAGACTATTCAACTTCAAAAAATGATTCACCAGAGAAAAATGTACCTCTAATATCAGAGTTTGACTAGCTACTCTGTGTGTGTGTGTGTGTGTTGTGTGGGTGTGTGTGTGTGTGTGTGTGTGTGTGTGTGTGTGTGTGTGTGTGTGTGTGTGTGTGTGTGTGTGTGTGTGTGTGTGTGTGTGTGTGTGTGTGTGTGTGTGTGTGTGTGTGTGTGTGTGTGTGTAAACAAGTTATCAAAATGTGACCCCTGAACTTAGTCAAGCACCTTCCCTTGAGGTGAGAGGAGTGGGTGGGGTGTGAGTGGGAGAAGGGTCCTGGGGATGAGGCCTCAGTCTTTTAGCTGCCTTTGAGACGGCACACATGACTTTACGAACCAGCAGCACAATTCTTTGCCCGGAGCAGCAGCCAACCCACCTCTTATATCAATTGTATGTTTATTATGACGGTAGTTAAAATATACGAGCCCTACCTGGGCACTATGTGAAACAGGGGAAACAGTGGGAGAGAATGGAGGAGAAAATTAACTAGCAATCACTAACGCTCTGGTTCTTCAGACCAGGCTCCAGATTGCATCATCCACTTCACCTGATGTAGACGCCGACACACTGAGATCATACACCTTAGCTGCAGGGAGGTTAAGGAAAGTACCAGCGTCAGCCTAGGCCACTCACACACACACACGCACACGGACACACGCACACACACACATGCACATGCACAAGTGTGTATGAGGGTGTGTGTAGGCACACTGGTATACACACTGCTTAATGCTATAAGTATTCATTATGTTTGTGTTTGTGTGTGTTCCCGCATCTGTGTTTATGGTTATGTTGTATATAATTAGATGGCGTCAGATGGTGGCAGGTTTGATTGGCATACTTTGTGTGTGTGTGTGTGTGTTGTGTGTGTGTGTGTGTGTGTGTGTGTGTGTGTGTGTGTGTGTGGTGTGTATCGTATGTTGTTGTGTGTGTGTGTGTGTGTGTGTGTGTGTGTGCATACTGTATATGTGTGAGGCAGGCCTTCTGAACCTAGCTGTGGTTCCACAACAAGTCTGATAGGAAGAGAGAGGTGCTAAATCAGAATCAGCAGGCGGTGTACAGTAGAGTATTGGCCTGGGGCTGGATGTTCACTTCTTGGCCACACTACCAGGGAAGTGAGAGCACAGACAAGAGAGCAGCCGAGATGCGTGTCTAGAGTTCTACTGCTCTTACATTAGTTTGTTATTGTCCATTTAACAATTCTTGATATCCCAATTTGTGCCTTGCTTGAACATTGTTACTGTATTTGTCACTTTCATTATTTTTCTTGGTAAATCCTTAAAGCCCCCATGCAGCCTTTGAAAAAAAAGGTTTTAATCATTAGTTGTCTAGTAAATCACTGTGTGTTTATTTAATTAAAATAATAATATAATTTTTATGATTTATTTTCATGAGCCTCCTTTGACCCTTAAAATGTTTATTCCGATTGTGTGGGCATTAGGAAACAAATTTGAAGATATTTACATTCACAGCCCTGATTGGCTGATAGGATGGTCTAGAGCCCACCTCCTTACCCAGATGAACAGTCATTACTGTGGGCCGAAAGTTCCATCCCACCTGAACAGGCTGATATTCCAGTATTTTTTTTTTTCAAACAGCTCTTACACAAAAAGGGCATTATCATAATTTTCACAATTTCAAAGTGTTATTTCTACCTCATAGTGTGGAAATATCATACAATCAACAGGAAATCAGGTTTTTGACTGGACTAGGTCTTTAATAAATATATTCATGAAAAAAAAGAGTTGCAGCTCTCCGTATGTCAGGTCTTAGTAGTAATTTGTCTGATTAAGCGTATGTGAAACACAGTTAGTGTCAGTGGTGGAGACTGGATAGGCTAGCTAAGCGCTAGGCTATATGGGCATGCTAAGCTATGTAGGCATACTAAGCAAGGCAGGTTTGACATGCTATTCTGCAGTAGGGAAAACAGGTGGATGTAAATATAGGGACTGGACTGAGGAAGTGTGGAAGTGATGCAAGTATGCCATTGGAGGCTCTTTAGTGTGTTGAGTTTGTGATAGGGTGGCCCCATTCTGGGTAAACTGTGTGTGTGTGTGTGTGTGTGTGTGTTGTGTGTGTGTGTGTGTGTGTGTGTGTGTGTGTGTGTGTGTGAGTGTGAGTAGGTAAGTAAAGAAATAAAACAGTAAAAGACATTTGAAAATAACAGTAGCAAGGCTATATACAGACACCGGTTAGTCAGGCTTATTGAGGTGTGTGTAACGATTTTCTTCCTCTTCTGATGAGGAATATGAAATATCGGACCAATACGCAGCGTGGTAACTGTCCATGTTACTTTAATATAACCGAACACACGAAAAAATACAAAAATAACAAAGTGAATGACAACGAAAACCGAAACAGTCCTGAATGGTGAAACAAACACAAAAACAAGAAACAACTACCCACAACAAAGGTGGGAACAGGCTACCTAAGTATGGTTCTCAATCAGAGACAACGATTGACAGCTGCCTCTGATTGGAACCATACTAGGCCAAACACAGAAATACAACACACAGAACAAAACATAGAATATAGACATAGAATGCCCACCCAAACTCACGCCCTGACCAACCAAAATAAAGACATAAAAAAGGAACTAAGGTCAGAACGTGACAGTGTGTTCATTCCTCTGATGCTGTGACAAACGTTTCTTAAACGGAAACAAATGGAATGAAACTGGGATAAACATACCTGAATTTGGCCAATAGAAACTCTCGTTTGCAACTTTTGACTAATGATTACACCCTACCTTAGATCAGCTAGATGCAGG
>NC_036866.1:34392425-34408142 GCF_002910315.2 Salvelinus sp. IW2-2015
AAGTTGCTTAAAGGAGTCGTGATCTTGTCCGTTGCATACCACTGTTTAGTAGCTCACCAGCTTACAGTTTTGTAGGCCTGTGGGTGTTACTGTGGTGATGTCTGGAACTATGTGGTGGAGGCTGGAGGTCAGGAGCAAGATGAACAGAGTTATGACATTTGACCCCAGGGTTCAAAAATCAAAGACTCCCCTCATATAAACGCAATCTAAAGATTTTGTAAAGAAATCTGTTTATATATTATTTTGATTTTGGTCAAGGTTCGAGGCACCTGTGTAACTATCTAAACTCGCAAAAAAAGAAACGTCCTCTCACTGTCAACTGCGTTTATTTTCAGCGAACTTAACATGTGTAAATATTTGTATGAACTAACAAGATTCAACAACTGAGACATAAACTGAACAAGTTCCACAGACATGTGACTAACAGAAATTGAATAATGTGTCCCTGAACAAGGGGGGTCAAAATCAAAAGTGACAGTGACAGTCAGTATCTGGTGTGGCTACCAGCTGCATTAAGTACTGCGGTGCATCTCCTCCTCATAGACTGCACCAGATTTGCCAGTTCTTGCTGTGAGATGTAACCCCACTCTTCCACCAAGGCACCTGCAAGTTCCCGGACATTTCTGGGGGGAATGGCCCTCGCCCTCACCCTCCGATCCAACAGGTCCCAGACGTGCTCAATGGGATTGAGATCCGGGCTCTTCGCTGGCCATGGCAGAACACTGACATTCCTGTCTTGCAGGAAATCAAGCACAGAACGAGCCGTATGTCTGGTGGCATTGTCATGCAGGAGGCTCATGTCAGGATGAGCCTGCAGGAAGGGTACCACATGAGGGAGGAGGATGTCTTCCCTGTAACACACAACGTTGAGATTGCCTGCAATGATAACAAGCTCAGTCCGATGATGCTGTGAAACACCGCCCCAGACCATGACGAACCCTCCACCTTCAAATCGATCCTGCTCCAGAGTACAGGCCTCGGTGTAACGCTCACTCCTTCGACGATAAATGCGAATCTGACCATCACCCCCGGTGAGACAAAACCGCGACTCGTCAGTGAAGAGCACTTTTTGCCAGTCCTGTCTGCGTGGTCAAAGCATGGTGGTCAAAGCACGGTCAGCTCGTGGCAGTGGTGACTAATTCCTGTCTCCTTCGGCCCCCCTTCACATTAGAGTCATCAGACAAAGTTATATTGACTGTTGACATCTAGTGGAAGCCGTAGGAAGTGAAAACTCATCAATATCTTGCTGTAATTTCAATGAGAGCTTGGTTGAAAATCTGCCACCTCAGAAAAAATCCAAACAGGAAGTGGAACTTCTCAGGTTTTTGCCTGCCATATGAGTTCTGTTATACTCACAGACATAATTAAAACAGTTTTAGAAATTCAGAGTGTTTTCTATCCAATACTAATAATAATATGCAAATATTAGCGACTATGACTGAGGAGCAGGCCGTTTACTCTGGGCACCTCTGTGCACCTTTCATCCAAGCTACTCAATACTGCCCCTGCAGCCCTAAAAAGTTAACTGCCTTCCGTCTGTAAGCTGTTAGTGTCTTAACGACCGTTCCACAGGTGCATGTTCATTAATTGTTTATGGTTCATTGAACAAGCATGGGAAACAGTGTTTAAACCCTTTACAATGAAGATCTGTGAAGTTATTTGAATTTATACGAATTATCATTGAAAGACAGGGTCCTGAAAAAGGGACTTTTTATTTTATTTTGCTGAGTTTAGCTAGCTCCCACATACCTGGTAGGAGTTTTGATGAAGTCTGTCTCTGCTACTGGGTTAAAAATATTTTAAAGTTTGATGGTTAGGTGTTAGGAGTTGTATTCCAGTGGATTATAATGTATTGTTCTTTGACATGTTAAATGTTTGCGTTGAGTGTTCTTGGGTATCTTTAACCTGGTTTACATAAATAGCACTCCTGAAAGCCGTATCCAAATGATGTGCAAATATATGTTGGTTATGAAGAAATATGGATGTAGGAAATGTTCTTTTCCATCCCTTTGAGATGCAGAGGAACCACATGGTTTTTGGCTTTCGGTGTGATTTCATGGAACTTTACATCGATTGAAATCATTTTGGTGAAGAAATTATATAATAACATGGTGGCCAGAGATGAGTCACCACTAATTTCATGTTCTCCTTAAAACTCTGGCGTCCAATTGGTATTTGTGTCCTGTATGAGAGCTGTGGGTGATCCGAGCACAGCCAATAGGAGAGCCTGACAGTGACATCACAGTCATGCAATGTGTTGAACGGATAACGATGAACGTTCCAGAACAAACAGAAAACCAGAGAGACGATGGAGAGATGGAGTGTGGCAAGCAGAAAACCCCTGCCTCATTATTCATCCATCAATGTGTGTGTGTGTGTGTGCGTGCGTGCGTGCGTGCGTGCGTGTGTGTGTGTGTGAATTTTGCTGCTAGGGAGCAGTGCTGACGAGGCAGCAACATGGGGACACTCCAGTTACCTCAAGATCAGAAACCATAAACCCAGTTTAGTGTGCCATCCGCTGTGTCCATCACCACCACTATATAGGTATGCATCCTCTGTAGAACCTCTGCCAGAACCACACTCAGAATAACGGAGCCGGTACCAAAATGTCCGCTTTTCATCCAGGAAAAGGAAGTTGAGTAGATAGCCACCCACAGATTGAAGGGTCATTGTCATTACAGAAATAAGGCTAAAGTGTTTGGTGATTGTGGATTTATAGTACCATTCCAGACAATGACAGACTTAATGGCAGACCCAAGCTGCCAATCAGAGAAAATAATATTAGCTCTGGGACAGTATCCATCCAATGACAGATCAGAACAGATTTTGAGCCGGGCCGATCGATCATTGGGTAAATTGCTGAGTGCTGTCTCTGTACAGTACCAAGTACCAAGCCCAGATTCATGGAACAGCATTTTCATTGGGATAGGTTGATCCAGCCAGTCTCATAGCAAGCAACGTCAGGACAGGGACAGAGCACGCCTTCCCCCCAGTCCCCTGATCTATCTGTGGCTGAAGCAAGAGCTCCTCACAGCTGGTGCCTTCTCAGGGCTACCTTATAAAGACTGAAGTATCTTACTGAGAGAGAAGTAGCAATAGTATAGTGTTGTCATTGTCACTATCTGGCCACGGTGCAAAGCCAAAAAAACAAAAAGCTACTTTTTGTGTTCATACGTTTTCACGATATAGACAATTTTGACTTTGCAACTTGGCTGTGTAGAGAGAACCTAGTTATAGGGACTGTTCTTCCTGCTCAGATAACTTAGTTAGGGCAAACTCTAGACCTCAATCCCCTTAGCTATAAGAGTTTGGAGTTTTTCCTGGTCAGGTCATGGTCAGATCTCCTGGCCTTCCTCCTAATCTTGTTATGAGGGGTGTTAACCAGCATACTTAGCTCACTGTAGGCCAGTTCATGTCCTCAGAACCAGAGATGATGAGCAATCAAGAGTAGATCCAGAACGCACATGAGAACAAACCCAATGGGGGATGAAATCACAAAATCACATCCAACCGAAAGTCTAGGAATTTAGTCAGCAGGGCTGCATTTCTCCTCGACTTTATCAAATAAAGTGTAAAACGCGATTGGGTTTTAAGAGGTTTAACAGTGCTTAAACTTCATTACTGAAGGATGATAAGATGCACCGAGGCAATGAAATAATTCTACCTCTTAATGTTGACGCCAAGGGCCTGCACTTCGCATCAGCACCAAGTTTGTGTATGTGTCTGTCTGCGTGTGTGTGTACCTCGGAATGCATAAAACTGGGTGTTCATCCCTCTCTCTTTTCCCTTTCTTTCATCCTCTGCCAAAATAAGTTTTGGACATGTAAGATGGTCAGAGAAAAAAAAGAAAGGGTAGGGAAAGAGGGAAAGAAGAAAGAGTGGACCGTTCTGGAGGAATATGGCTCATATTAATCTGGAAATATTGCTTTACCTCATCTGAACTAAATTACGCTGGTCTGAACTCGCTGTCCTCGGAGTTCGGGCTCAGCGCCACCGGCAGCCCAGATGGGCAAGGATACGGTAGTGCTGCGCAGCGCGATCCGACAGATCTGTCACCGCGACGACAGCAGGCAATATAAACCCTGGGTCCGTTTGAGCTCCGTAGATGCCCTTTTATACGTCGGATCAAAAGTCTCTTTCTTGTTATTGTTGGACTCGGCTCGCTGTGCTCAGGGGCAGTGACACCGAGATGGCTCCCAGAAGTATCCGGCCTCTAGGTCCTCTCTCTCTCTCTCTCTCTTCTTCGCTCTTCTCTCTCTCTCTCTCCTCTCTCTCTTCTCTCTCTCTCTCTCTCTCCTCTCTCTCTCTCCTCTCTTCCTCCCTCTCTCTCTCTCTCTCTCTCTCTCTCTTCTCTCTTCTCTCTCTCTCTCTCTCTCTCTCCTCTCTCTCTCTCTCTCCTCTCTTCTCTCTCTCTCTCTCCTCTCTCTCTCTCTCTTCTCTCTCTCTCTCTCTCTCTCTCTCTTCTCTCTCTCTCTCTCTTCTCCTCTCTCTCTCTCTCTCTCTCTTCTCTCTCTCTCTCTGCTATATATATCCGTGTGTTAAGAATAAAAATACATACCAATATGGGGATAGATTATGTGTGTTTAGGAAGTGTTTACAGGAATGTAAAAGGTGTTACGACATGTCTAATTGATGGATACAGTAGGAGAGAGTTGTAAAGAAACATTCATTGTTTATGGATAGTGTCGTAATATTTGATTTACTTCATACACTAGCTATTTCCTCTGCAGGCTGTATGAGCATGCAGAGGCACCAGTGTACGGTTGGTTACTGTGTATATACGCGATTCTGGGGGCCATGAGAGCTATAGTTAGTAGAGCGGAGATGGCTTACTCTTTACTATACGGCAAGGCTTAAAGCTCGCCAAGGATTGTGGTTTCCACTGGTAAGAAACAGAGGCAGGTACAAGTGGCTGCAACTTCTCAGCTTCTCTCAGAGGCATTAAAATGTGCGATAACACACGGTCAAGAGTAAATACAGCCCCATCTGTACTTACTCACTGTCTACGCAACTGGCAGATAGGATTTCACTTACTGTAGTAGACGATAATAGAAAACTTTAAAGACAGGCCTCTGATGCCAATGGCCAATGGCAGTACTGTATCTCATGCAGGCTTACTAACGTGCACCTAACGCCTCATATTTTCACCTGTCAATAGCAGAGAAAGTTAGGGCAGCCTGTTAAGGAAAGAGAGATTAAAAGACTGAGGGGTAGAGATGCTGAAAGAAAGCCAGTCACATTTTATGAGTCTGATTTAAACAGAAGTAACAAACAGCACCTATCAAAAAGCTCAACTGCCAAAGGAATAAGAATTCAGAGAATTTCGCAATGGAATACTGAAATTCCACTGTGTGTAGGCTACTGCACGCAGCTGATTTTAGAATTTTTCAGAGATATTCCAGTGTGAATGGTGTGAAATAAACAAAATCAAATCAAATTGTATTTGTCACTTGCACCAAATATAACAGGTATTACCTTACAGTACAATAACAATAGTGAGGCTATATACAGGGGGTACCGGTACAGAGTCAATGTGAGGGGGCACCGGTTAGTTGAGGTAATTTAGGTAATATGTACATGTAGGTAGAGTTATTAAAGTGACTATGCATAGTTAATAACAGAGAGTAGCAGCAGCGTAGAGGGNTATGCATAGTTAATAACAGAGAGTAGCAGCAGCGTAGAGGGGGTGGGGGTGGGGGGGGGGGGCAATGGAAATAGTCTGGGTAGCCAATTGATTAGATGTTCAGGAGGCTTAGGGGTAGAAGCTGTTTAGAAGACTTGGAGCTCCGGTACCGCTTGCCGTGCGGTTGCAGAGAGAACAGTCTATGACGAGGATGACTGGAATCTTTGACAATTTTTAGGGCCTTCCTCTGACACCGCCTGGTATAGAGGTCCTGGATGGCAGGAATCTTGGCCCCAGTGATGTACTGGTTAGTTTGTTGGTGATGTGGACGCCAAGGAACTTGAAGCTCTCAACCTGCTCCACTACAGCCCCGTCGATGAGAATGGTCCTCCTTTTCCTGTAGTCCACAATCATCTCCTTTGTCTTGATCCCGTTGAGGGAGAGGTTCTTGTCCTGGCACCACACGGCCTGGTCTCTGACCTCCTCCCTATAGGCTGTCTCATCGTTGTCGGTGATCAGGCCTACCACCGTTGTGTCATCGGCAAACTTAATGATGGTGTTGGAGTCGTGCCTGGCCCATCCTACCCTTCCTACCCAGCCCAGAGGACCAGAGTTGGAGATTTTACAAAGAAGCTTTCTATCTTTCATTGTGCCAGGGAATTTAAAGGGGTTCTCTTTCTTTTTGTTCTCTCATCATCCCAGTCTTTCACCTTAAAACATTTACAAGACAGACAGAGGCTTTGATATCTCAAACTATTATCTCTCCCTGAAAAAAAACACATAAACTAGCTGACATATGCCGTGCTTTGACAGAACGCAGCAGGAATGCGAAGTATGGGGAGCTTTCACCAAGCCTAACAGTGAGTTAAGCATCGTGGCACCCCTCCTGTTCCTCCCTCACTCATAGAAGGGGGCATGTCCCATGTACCCTGTCCCCAGGCACCCGGTCCCCATGCAACCCGGCCTGTTTGTGACCTTTAACCTACACCCCTGTGTCTATGGGAGAGGGAAACATGCCTGAGAGAGGGCCATCTGAGGGGAGTGGTTTATACACAGACTGGCATTATGCTGCATCTCTCTCTTGCCCTGTAGTCACAGAGGACAGCCAGGGGCCATAAATATAACCTACCATTCTGAGGCCAAGGAGCCTCCTCCTTCTTCCTACCCAGGCTCCTCTGAGCTGGGTAGGGAGGGTAGGATGGGCCCACGCGGACCACTGCTTAGGCCGAAAGCCAATGACACGACTGCCATTGCTGCCGACCTCCTCGGAAAAGTATTTTTAAGGTCAATTACAGGGTGCAGCGGCTTCAGATGGCCGAGTGCTGCTGAAGAGGCCTTATATTAAAGATTTATGTGGAAGGCGAGAGAGGAATCGTTGAGAAAGATCTGTTTCTGGTTACTCAGAGTCCCCAAGTCTGTCTCCCTCCATTGTTACTTACCACACACAGCCACTGGAGGCGCAGTACTATTGTGAGACATGGACACAGACAGTTAGGCCAGGATTTAATCCAAGGCGCGCTATGGAGCAGCACACAAGACAGCCGTGTACTATGAATGTCAACTGTTCAATGCTGCACTGTCATGTGCCTCCAATTGAATCCCAGCCTTTGTGTCTCTGTGTGTGTGAGAGAGAGGGTACGCACGATTCCGTACTCCAGCTTTCATCTTGAAGTTGTTTTTGTGTTGTGTACTGAGTTCTTATAACGAGACTCAGTCTTGTGTTATATTCTGGGATGACTGTTTTGTTTGAAATGTGTGTTTTATTTATGTGTTTCTGGAGTGAGTTGGAGATTACTTGTGGAATGTGCCAGGGTGAATGTTTCATTAGATGTTTGTTTGTACATTACAGTATGCAGATGTCTTGGGTCCGCATGCAGCGTGTTTCCTGCTGGCCAAAGATTACAACAGCCTTATGGAGACAGGTGATGATGAGGGGAATGAATAGATTACTGGTGATCTGTCTGTCTGTCTGTCTGTCTGTCTGTCTTGTCTGTCTGTCTGTCTGTCTGTCTGTCTGTCTGTCTGTCTGTCTGTCTGTCTGTCTGTCTGTCTGTCTGTCTGTCTGTCTGTCTGTCTGTCTGTTACCTTGGACCCAACATGTGTGTTATCTTAATCAAGATGCTTCATCAGTGCATGTATATTTATGATGTGACTCAGAGTTTGCTGTGTTTTTCCAAACCCAGAGCTAAGCATCTGTTGTTAATATTGTGTTTATCTGTGATATTAGCGGTGGTCCTAATCAATGTTCCCTCTAATACTTTGGGGCACTGAGCAAATAACTTTAAAATCCGGCGCGCGTTTACAGTGAACACTGAGGCTGTGCCCTTACAGTTTAAGACAGTAGCTAATAGGCTATTGTGGCTATTGGAGCATAATGTAGGCCTACCAAGAAAACCAATGGAGCAAATCCCATAATATTTTCACATGGAAATAGCTTTTGATTTCTATTATATTGCTCACAGTAGCCTATATGTGGTGTCCAATGCAGACCTACATTGCATGAGACTTTTAAAAACATTATACAAATATTATGAAGGACTTTGACATGAATTAATATTTTACTTGGCCTGTAACACCATGGGCCAAATAGGTGAATGTAAATTGTATTGTATTGTGATGTATGATGAAAGAAACCACTTTACAATTAATTACAATTAATACAATAATACAAAATACAATTAATTGTTATTACTATACAGAGAATTAGACAATGTAGACTACCCCTCCGTATTTTGGCTTATTTGCATATTCAAGCCTGTCTCAAAACACAACACTGCCTCTTTAATTAAAACATTAACATTTTACCTGACTGGCTTTTCAAAGACAGTTTGAAATGCAGCCTACACGTTTTGTTCTCTTGTAGGAAGCAGTAACTCCTCATTGCTGACCTATACTCAGTATTGGGGAGTAACGAATTACATGTAATCTGTTACATGTAAAGGATTACAGAAAACGGTACCTGGTAATCTGCGTTACCAGCAAAAATATTGTTATCGGAATACAGATAATTTTGGAAAACTAGATGATTACTTCGAGGATTACTTTTAAATTCAGAAAGGATGTTTGCGAAACAAAATATTTGACACTGCTCAGTTTTCTCAATAACATTCAAATCAGCCTTGAAAGAAGGCGCAAATGTAAAAAAAAATTGCACCTGAGCGAGTCTGACCACAAATCAGAGACCACTATAATGACACACCAAATGTGTTTGATGGATCGCGGGAAAAGAGCACGAATAGGCTTTTGTAGGCTACAGTCCAAACTATGTCTTCCAATGGTGCGACTGCTGTCGGCATCCAATGATTATTCAATTTGAATAAACACTTGGGGGTAAGGATGACAGCAGTGGTGTAGTCTACAGCGATACAGATATAATTTATTATTGATATAGCGCATTGATGTGAATCACACTGCTGCTCTCTCATTTAGCTATTTGTGCCTTATGGATTGTGGTTGTTATGGATGGTTGTTCACAAATCTAAACGTGTATTTGAGCCCAATAATGGTTGAATTCAAGAAGTTTAAGCTGCCTATCAATCATTGTTTTTGAAACCAGTGGACAGCCAGTGAAAAATGCCTTTAAATTGTTTAACTTGGGTCAAACGTTTCAGGTAGCCTTCCACAAGCTTCCCACAATAAGTTGGGTGAATTTTGTCCCATTCCTCCTGACAGAGCTGGTGTAACTGAGTCAGGTTTTTAGGCCTCCTTGCTCGCACACGCTTTTTCAGTTCTGCCCACAAATGTTCTATAGGATTGAGGTCAGGGCTATGTGGTCAGGTCAGGACATTTCTCCAAACAGTTTGTCCCCATGTGCAGTTGCAAACTGCAGTCTGGCTTTTTTATGGCGGTTTTGGAGCAGTGGCTTCTTCCTTGCTGAGCGGCCTTTCAGGTTATGTCGATATAGGACTCGTTTTACTGTGGATGTAGATACTTTTGTACCAGTTTCCTCCAGCATCTTCATAAGGTCCTTTACAGTTGTTCTGGGATTGATTTGCACTTTTCACACCAAAGTACGTTCATCTCTAGGAGACAGAACGCGTCTCCTTCCTGAGCGGTATGACGGCTGTGTGTTCCCATGGGGTTAATACTTGCGTACTATTGTTTGAACAGATGAATGTGGTACCTTCAGGCGTTTGGAAATTGCTCCCAAGGATGAACCAGACTTGTGGAGGTCTACAATATTTTTCTTGGCTGATTTCTTTTGATTTTCCTATGATGACAAGCAAAGAGGCACTGAGTTTGAAGGTAGGCCTTGAAATACATCCACAGGTACACCTCCAATTAAATCAAATTATGTCAATTAGCCTATCAGAAGCTTCTAAAGCCATGACATCATTTTCTGGAATTTTCCAAGCTGTTTAAAGGCACAGTCAACTTAGTGTTTGTTATCTTCTGACCCACTGGAATTGTGATATAATCTGTCTGTAAACAATTGTTGGAAAAATTACTTGTGTCATGCACAAAGTAGATGTCCTAACCTACTTGCCAAAACTATAGTTTGTTAACAAGACATTTGTGGAGTGGTTGAAAAACGAGTTTTAATGACTCCAACCTAAGTGTATGTAAACTTCTGACTTCAACTGTATATATATCCATTGATTCTTTAAGAATATAATTTATAAAATGCCACATGAGCTTAGTTCAACTGTCACACTCCATGAGAACCCAAAATATAAGCCTGTTTTCCTCCAATGTTTGTAAACATTGTAAATGTAAACAAACATTGTATAGCCTCATAACAACATTGTTAAAACAATAATTTTGATTTCATGGATGGTCAGTCCTTGCATCCATAGCTCTGTCTATTCATTTGAGAGTGGTTACATTTCTCCAGGCCCATTCCTCAGCTTTTTACCAAAAGAGAGGCAAGGGGTAATTTTGTTATTGTTTCATCTGTGGATTTTCCCTTTAAATTGTTGCATATTATCAAGATATCAAAGTGTCACCAACAAAAAGGTAAGTAATGGGCCTATAGCAAATGCAGCATATAGTATTCATTTTTCACATGTAAATACCACTTTTCAGTAGTGCTCAAAGCATGCCATGAGCGCAACACTTATTTTAAATCAATGAGCCCAATCAGTCCTCCATGACAACAAAATCATAAACAGAGTAGGGCTGGCTAATAAGTCCTTAGTTTTGGGGTAATGCTCAAGTAAAACAATTTGGCTGATCTATACTTCCATATTTCCAAGTCATATTCTTGAAGATCAAAGGGTATAACATTTATTGGAATGACTGGAATTCTGATAGACTATGGTTTTTAATGTAAATATATAATTTAATTATATTATTATATGAAGTAGAAAGCGATGGGTTAGAAGAAGCTTACATAATCAACCCGTAAAGTAAAATGTAACATCCATATATGACCAGCTATGTAAACTTTAACATTGATTTATCCTGCCATAGACGTTGTTCAATTGGTAACATACATTTTTGTCTTCTTCTAATGCCTCTTAAGGGGAAAGTAATCTAAAAGTAACTGAATGTAATCAGATTACGTTACTGTGTTTGGGTAATCCAAAAGTTACGTTACTGAAGTCCTAATGATAGTCATCCAGATCCTTTCCCAGGGGCCTCATGGAATCACCTTATACACAGCAGGTAGACTACACAAGGACTCACACATGCCTGCATGCACATGCGCTTGTGCACACACGAACATGCTCACACACCACCCATATATACCACACTAGCATGTATAACACACACACACACACACACACACAACACACACACACACACCACACACACCACACACACACACACACACCACACACACACACACACACACACACACACACACACACACACACACACACACACACACACCACACCACACACACACACACACACACACACACACACCAAACACACAACACAAGCAGATAATACATACAGTGCACACTACACATACAGACACTTGCCCAAATAAAACACCAGACTATGGCTGCCAGTGCAACCACACACATGCCAGACAGAATACACACATACACATGCGACCACACCAAATGACAACCACACGCTATAAAAATTAACATCCCAAGAGATGAAATTTGTATTTTTTTAGATTCATTCATGCCATTGCTACCTTGTCCCTAACCATACTGTAAATATTGAGCTGTCGAAATGTGCTATACCAAACAGAGAAGGGGGGTACAGTAGGCACCATTCACCTGTGTGTGTGTTTGAGGGGGGGGGGGTAGTGGTGGGCGCTCTGGTCTCCATGAGAGTACACTATTGATGGAACAAAAGTGGGGGTGTGATTCAAAGGCCTATTTGTGCCGGGTTGAAGACTGTTGGCTTTGCTGTGGGTCAGAGGCTCCAATACTGCAGCTGGAGCTGAAAATCTGCCTAACTAGTACAATCATATCCTCTATATTAGCATGTTATATTTTTCAGTAGGCCCACAGACAATTGGAACATGTCTTAGTTCAATCACACTCCTTCACAGTGTTCCCCACATTCTGAGGTGGGAACCTATCAATTAGCTGGACTCAGCCACCAGTCTGGGGAGAAGCTTGACACACGGCTCGTTTTGTTTTTACTATGTGTACGTCTTGACTACTCAGGTTGTTCCTCAGGCCTGTAATTGGCTGTGCCTTTGGGCTATGGTGGAGCATCATAAATATAGCTTGTGTCAGTAATGTGCGTCTTTAGTGGTGATGATGAGGCTAGCACCTTATGAGAGTCGGTGTAGGCTCGGCCCTAATTTATGTGCTCTCTGTCGTCAAATAATACCTTTGTTTTGCATTCTCTTCTCTTGGCCATTTCTTGATCTTAGTCAGCTAAACTCATAATAGTTGATTGCACAGGTTAAACTTTAATGTGGAGTCAGATAGTCTGATTTATTAAATGTAAATGGTTAAATATTATTTACCCCCACAGTAAATGGTGACCCAGACGTGATATTACATTCGGAACGGACGCGGGTGAGTTCGTTTTTTCTCATGTAGAGGATTGACCCTTTAGTGTGTATACAGAAAGGTTTTATTGATGCTTCCATTTGATTCGATGATATGTAATGAACATGTCGCCGACTCGATGGATAAGGTGTGAGCTACAGACCTTTTTTAGTTATGGGAATCTCATGTTAATGATTTGGCTCAAAAGCTGATAAAGAAAGATAAGAATGGCCTTAACATTAATTAGACAAGCAATGAAATACTTTGTTACCGGCAAACAACTGGCATGCACAAAAAGGAGGCGGAGAAAAAACACATTCTCGAGGTTAGTGTGCATTTGCTTAGCGAACACCGGAACAGGGAATTGAAAGAAAACAGAGGTGATTTGGAACTCTTCTCTGAAGAGATGCATTCCAAAACCTTTCTTGGGAAAATTCAAATTTGAAAAATGTTGAATATGTTGCCTTCTTAGAGCGAGAGACAATGACAAACAATGCAGGTGCAGAGTATGCCATTTCGCACTGGTTAACATGCAGTGAGGCCACCACTTAAAATAATATTGGACCATTCCCAGTGAAATCTCCATTCACACAACGGTGGGAACGGGTGAAGACCCAGTACAATGCTTATAGTCTTGAAATGCTTTGGCTCTCAATTCCAAGTGAAATTATCCACAGAGCCACGGATGATTTTAAGGATGGCACAAATGTCAACCAGATTTTTGAAGAGGTTAAAGAAAACTAGCTCGCTCTTCGGGGTCCACCTCGTGTAGACTGGACTAGGGTCATGACCTGTGAGCAGGGCATACAAGAATGCAGAGCGACTGTATGCAGAGCAACTGTGGAAACGTTTCTGTAAATATTCTGGCCATGAAACCCCATCAAGTGACAATGACGTGTTACTAACAATACTCACACAAAGAGTAGACTCTTACACACCCAGTCATTGTATTGCCTGTCACAGGACTGGTCATCTAGCATCAGTGTTGGAACTTTATGTGTCTTCAATTAGGCACAATGGAGAAAAGGTTCCAGACTTGAATAAGGCTCATTTTACCCTGGTGGCAGCTGCATCCATGCCTCTCTCCAGTAACCAGACAGGCCAAGCTACAGATCCCAGCTATTTTTCCTATTCCTTCAAACCCTAATTCCTGAAGCAATCCTTGTTGTTTTAACATGACAGTTTTAACCGACAACGCCATCATTGGACAGACCGCAGGGGTTTTTGGAAACATGGGCATACTGCGGTTTTCTTGGTTGCGCACAGAACAGATTTTAACTTTAGCGATTACAATGTATAGACATCCTCTCAATGCGTGGTGTGAAGGGATGATTATGGAGCAAATTATCCTGCAATCCCTCTTTGATAAATATCCTGACCTATTTGAGAAACGGTGCAGTGTCTATCGCAATGTTTTAAAGTAAAGATTCAGCTGGCCTGGAGCTCAGACGAACTGTAATTCTAACATAGTGGGGTAGGCTGTGCCAATGTAGTCTCAAACATGTATTTAACCCTTTTCCTTGTGTGGTAATTTGTTGTCTTCCAGGTTATATGGAGTGCTAGTCGAACGGCTCCTGACTAGTTCGTATTACTATGCGCATTGTGCATATGGCCAAGTTCATCTCATATGTGAAGATGTGTGTGTGACTTATGAGTTGTGTCCCACCCCTCTGCTAGCCAGTGTCTGGCTGGCTGGGTGGCTGTTTATTGATAAGCTACACAGGATGGTCTAAGGTAATTGATATGTTTCCTATGTTTACATTTGTTTGCTTATTAATGATTATTGACTCTTTTCCCCTTACACTGCAAAGATTCAATTCGATTTCAGATTTGAACTTTTTATGACTCAAACTATTGCTGTTGATTATTTTTCAAGCATTTTAGCTATTCACTGACAATATGGAAAGCTAAGTCCTTGGATGGATTTATTTGCTTCGGCTTGACGTCCCTTTAATGTGCACAATAAAAGGGAATCACTTCGGCCTGGCTGGTTTTCCATACCAAACTTAGCTCTCAATGTGACACAGCGTACTTTAATGCGTGTTTTGATGTGAGATTATAATTCTCCCCCTTTTGAACTACCTTTAATAGAAGTCCTTGGCCAAGGCAACTCCTTCACTTTGTCTCATACAGTGCCTTCAGAAAGAATTCACAAGCCTTTCTTTCTGAAGGCACTGTATGGGACAAAGTGAAGGCTTGTGAATTCTTTCTGAAGGCACTGTATGGGACAAAAGCAAGGGTTGTGAATTCTTTCGAAGCACTGTATGGGACAAAGCAAAGGGTTTGTGAATTCTTTCTGAAGACACTGTATGGGACAAGTGAAGGGTTGTGAATTCTTTCTGAAGGCACTGTATGGGACAAAGTAAGGCTTGTGAATTCTTTCTGAAGACACTGTATGGGACAAAGTGAAGGGTTGTGAATTCTTTCTGAAGCCACTGTATGGGACAAAGAAAGGGTTGTGAATTCTTTCTGAAGACACTGTATGGGACAAAGTAAAGGCTTGTGAATTCTTTCTGAAGACACTGTATGGGACAAGTGAGGGTTGTGAATTCTTTCTGAGGCCTGTATGGGACAAAGTAAAGGCTTGTGAATTCTTTCTGAAGACACTGTATGGGACAAAGTGAAGGGTGTGAATTCTTTCTGAAGGCACTGTATGGGACAAGTGAAGGGTTGTGAATTCTTTCTGAAGACACTGTATGGGACAAAGTGAAGGCTTGTGAATTCTTTCTGAAGGCACTGTATGGGACAAAGTAAAGGCTTGTGAATTCTTTCTGAAGGCACTGTATGGGACAAAGTAAAGGCTTGTGAATTCTTTCTGAAGCACTGTATGGGACAAAGTAAAAGGCTTGTGAATTCTTTCTGAAGGCACTGTATGGCAAAGTAAAGGCTTGTGAATTTTTCTGAAGGCACTGTATGGGCAAAGTAAAGAGTTGTGAATTCTTTCTGAAGGCACTGTATGGGACAAAGTAAGGCTTGTGAATTCTTTCTGAAGCACTGTATGGGACAAAGTGAAGGCTTGTGAATTCTTTCTGAAGGCACTGTATGGGAACAAAGTAAAGGCTTGTGAATTCTTTCTGAAGGCACTGTATGGACAAAGTGAAAGGTTGTGATTCTTTCTGAAGGCACTGTATGGGACAAAGTAAAGGCTTGTGAATTCTTTCGAGGCACTGTAATGGGACAAAAGTA
>NC_036866.1:34408324-34442555 GCF_002910315.2 Salvelinus sp. IW2-2015
GACACTGTATGGACAAAGTGAAGGGTGTGAATTTTTCTGAAGACACTGTATGGACAAAGTGAAGGGGTTGTGAATTATCCTCTCTCCTTCAGAAAGAATTCACAACCCTTCACTTTGTCCCATACAGTGTCTTCAGAAAGAATTCACAGCTCTTCACTTTGTCCCATACAGTGTCTTCAGAAAGAATTCACAACTCCTTTACTTTGTCCCATACAGTGTCTTCAGAAAGAATTCACAACCCGTTGCTTTTTCCACATTTCTTGTGTTACAGCCTGAATCGAAAATTTATTAAATTGATCTGCACAAAATACCCAATAATGTCAAAGTGAAATTTTGTTTGCAGAACATTTTAGAAATTAATTTAAAAAATGTAAGCTGAAATGTATTGAGTCAATAAGTATTCAACCTCTTTGTTATGTTAAGCCTTAAGTTCAGGAGTAAAAATGTGCTTCACTAATCGCATAATAAGTAGCATGTAGGGCTGTGGTGGTCATCACATCTTTTCAGATGGTTATTGTCATGCAAAAGTATGCTGGTCTCACGGTAATTGAGCTTTAATTAATATAAACACATTTAGCATCTCCAGGCCTCCACAGCATACAAGCTGCATACAAGCCTCTGATGTGTGCCTTTGGAAAATCTACATTTAAAGAAGTCTAATAAATAAATGTAATATACACCATCACAATAAATCCATTATTTATTTTAGTCAGGTCTGAAGAAACATTATGATTTGAAGAAAATGTGTTTCAGAAGAACAGAATATGAGTTGGCCTAGTGTATGTTATCTGTCGATACTCCATGTCATAGCCCATAGGGGCTTGTTCATTTAGCCGACAACATATAGTGCCTTCAGAAAGTATTCACACCCCTTGACTTTTTCCACATTTTGTTGTGTTACAGCCTGAATTTAAAATGGATTAAAATTTGGTGTTTTATTTCTGGCCTACACACAATGCCCCATAATGTCAAAGTGAAATAATATATATATATATATATATATATATATATATTTTTTTTTTTAGGATTTTAACATTTTAAGCTGAAATTAGATGGTTTGGGATGAGTTGGAAAGTGAAGGAAAGGCAGCCAACAAGTGCTCAGCATATGTGGGAACTCCTTCAAGACTGTTAGAAAAGCATTTCAGGTGAAGCTGGTTGAGAGAATGCCAAGCGTGTGCAAAGTTGTCATCAAGGCAAAGGGTGGCTACTTTGAAGAATCTCAAATATAAAATAGAGGTTTGGTTCCATAAGCTGGACTGAAGACTCAAGAACAAACTCTTGTGGTGCGGGCCGTTTCTTATTTTTCAGACACATTCTGTACATGTACAGTTATGTACAGCTTCTGTCCCGGCGGGATTTGTAGGCCAGGCCCTAATTTATGTGCTCTCTGTCACCTCTGGCTGTATCGCCCTACGAAACACAAAATACTTTTAGGGG
This sequence comes from Salvelinus sp. IW2-2015, assembly GCF_002910315.2. Classification (NCBI taxonomy): domain Eukaryota; kingdom Metazoa; phylum Chordata; class Actinopteri; order Salmoniformes; family Salmonidae; genus Salvelinus; species Salvelinus sp. IW2-2015. The sequence continues at coordinate 34,409,764 of NC_036866.1, forward strand.
CTGGTCACCCTTCCCCCTGTTGAGAGGCTAAAATGTGTCTTTCTCTCTATTATGTTATCCAGCAGACTGACAACTGGAATGTGGGAATAATACTACAGCAGCTATGTTTGGTATCTATCTGAACTTTGATGCCATCTATATGGATGAATGATCTCTGTAGTTACTTGTAGTTGTTCAGAGAGAAATCTGACGACACTATGCACAGATCTCTTTTTCCTCTCATAAATGCTCTCTTATCTTTATTGTACCCAGCCCACCCCCTCAGGTCATCAAATATAGATGTGACCCCCTTCCAAGAGGATGTTGGCTGGTTAAATATGATTGGAGACCTTACGTTTTATTATATTTGGTTTGGTCTGTGGATTGGTCAACAATTGATTTAGAATATAAACAAGTCAGATCTGGTATAAATGGAATGGAAATATTTTCTTCTTTTCTTCTCCCTCTTGCTCATGTGATCCACTCTACAGGAAGGTTGTATGGACATGTTTTTCTTGTAGGCTTCTCAGCCTTAGGCCTAAGTAGACCCTTTATGCTCATGCTTTGCTTTGTGACTCTAAGATCTTCATGCCTAGAATAATGTAATGCTTGTTAAGGCTTTGTAACAAGCTTTATGCCTTGTATGTGAATCCATTCATTTTACAAAGTTATTAAAATATACTTGACACACTTCTTGATTTATTTTTACTATGTGTGCATCTTGACTACTCAGGCTGTGCCTCAGGCCTATATTTGGCTGTGCCTTTGGGCTATGGTGAGCACCATAAATATAGCTTGTTTCAGTAGTGTGCGTCTTTAGTGGTGATGATGAGGCTAGCACCTTATGAGAGTCGATGTAGGCTCGGCCCTAATTTATAATTTCTCTGTCATTAAATAATACTTGTGTTTTGCATTCTCTTCTCATGGCCTTGTCTCTCATGGGGTGAACTTCCACTTCAGTCACCTTTTCACATAGTCTCCCATTGACATTGACATGCATGACAAAGTGAAAGTTAGGATTCGCCCCTAATGCATATTTCTGGGGGTTGATAGGTTCGAGGTGTAAAGGTGAGCCCTCCCTTCTTCAGCTCTGGTACCCTCATCCAACAAATGCACACACACACATCCAGCCCCTGCTGTCTCCCTGGGAACATCCTCACTCCCGGTCAGCACGGCGGGGCGAGTACACATCACCCTGGTGCTAAGTCCACAGCATCCCGTGTTTGCTCTGGGAGAGAGCATCTGTTGGTGGCCGCCCGGCCCAGCCCCGCGGGGTCAGAAATGGCACACTAGGGTGCGATTGGCCGAGTTGTGACGGTAGTGGCAGCCATCTTAGGTGTGAAATATAGATGTGAAATATAGAGCAAAGGGAGACTGACTGATACTAGAGTGACTGGTCCTAGAGCATCTGAGCTTCGGAATGACAGAGTTAGAGAGGAGAGTTGGCTGTGAGGGAGGATTTCTAGCTCAGGCTGTGCATCCCTCTATGTGTTTGTTAAACTGTATGAGGGCTGTATGAGGGCTGTGGTAATACACAAAGACTGTATGCAACTGTGTTTTTGAGTTTTACCCTCCACCGCTAATTAAAAATAAACTTCTGTGTATTTCATATCCTTCAGTTTTTACTAGGCATCTCAGGTGTGTCGCAGCCAAAGGACTAGGCAGAAGTGGCTGGGTCTGAGTAAAAGTGACTGGGCCAACATTTTCCTGCAAAAATACCCAGACATCAGTGGTGTAGACGTGGTGCATAGAGAAGTGGGTATACTCTATTTTTGCTAAGAAATTCCCAAACGGCCTGCCTGGCGAATGAAAGGCGCCCTGTGTGAAAAATTCTATGAGAAACTGATGTAGATTACTCTGAATGACCTAAAATCATGGCACTGCGAAATACATCCAGCATTATATCCAGAATGAAATAATAGGCCTAGCCCTTATGGCTGATATGTTAGGCTGGGACCAAATAAGTGTGGTGGTAAGAAAAGGTGGTGGTGCGTTACATGAGAACGGGATACTCGAGGAGTTCCTACACTTCACAGCAGCTGGAGGCTTGGATGCTAGTCGCTGCTGATTCATCTGTATTTTGCGTTTTGCTAGAGGAGATTTATGGGTTACAAAAAGGCCTCGACTACATTCAATTCCATATTGCTACCGGATAGAGTCAGGGCCCTAGCCTAAACCTCATGTCCCTAAAGCTCTTCAATCGAGAAGCAGAATAAAGAGGCTAGGATAAACTGTAGAACTCATGAGACATGGGAATAAATGCACAATTCTCGTTGTGAATGCAACTATCAGGAGTTAGAGAACAGAGCAGAGAGTGGAGCTGTCCGGTGCTGAAATCTTTGATCCAACTTTCGCAGGTTCAGCCATTGCCGGACAAGCCGCATTACCTGCCTGTGGTGCTGAATAATAATCTGCTATGGTTTGCATACGCAATGCCACTGAAAAAAAGTGGGTATATGGCATATACCTGCGTATAACCTCCCCTACACCACTGCCCGATATATGCAAGTGAAAATGTATGCAATCACATTGCATCATTTAACACATAACACAGGATAAAAGGGACCAAAAAACCCAACAAATGTCCCTTGACAAACAAGCCTTTTATAAATAAACAGTATTGAGGCTTACCTTTCTTGTGTGTTTTAAGTTTTACAGCACAAGGCGTAAGAAGATGTTGAAGATGTTGAAGATGGAGATTATTTCATAATAGTCCAAAAAGTCACTGCGTTCCCTTTCAAAGGACAACAGGGCAAAATTGTTGAGATGTGCAGTCAGCATGCAAGATCTGATCGATGTTTTGATACAGTATGAAGTCATAGGAAGGGTGATGATGGCCCTTAGTAGTCTATTGATGTTAGGAAAAATGTCAGGGCTGCAGCTGTCCAAAACTTCAAAAAGGGATGGGAATTCCTGACCTCCCCCATTTTCCGGTGCAGTTGCTGAATAAACACGGTTAATTCAGCATCTAAAACAGAGATATGATATCACATTGGACCAGCAGTGAGGGAGACTGCTGACTCAAGCAGCTCGTTTTGAATATCTGGACTCATGAATCTAGCGTTTTTGGGCAGCTGCTGTAGATGATTTGAGCATTTTTGGATCATATTTGGATATGAATTCAAACATTTTCAAAAAGTTGCCCATATTAATATTAAGGACCTCTTCCTAAAACCACTTTGTCGTGATCATGACTCCTCTGTACAAATGAATAGTCTATGGACTGGTGATTAAGTTGATTGAAAACATTACCCCGGCTTTGATTGTGATGGCTTGCACTGTAGCCTTCAAATGTTTACAGTGCAAAAGAGTGGGCTTTTCTAGCCTGATGCTTGAAGCATGCCTCGTGAAGGTGCTTCCAATCCTTATATCCGTATCTAACAAATTAGCCTTCCAGAGTGGCCTGGATTGACCTGATCCATCCCCATAGAAATAGGATTAATTTAGTACTTTGCCTGTTCTAGTATTTCTAATTGTAAGTCCTTCCCATATCACCGTGCCCACACTGACAACATAGAGTATTATGACCGTGGTGATTGTGACGGTGTGACCACATCACCACTATCATTGTCTTATCTCTTTTTGGCAATTGACCACACAGTTTTACTCCACTTTAGAAGTGCAGTCACCATGGCAACAAAGGATGGTTCAACCAAGAGAGATTGGTAATAGACTGTCACATGCTTCATAAACAACAGGGCTGGACTAACAGTGAAACACTTACTTACAGGCCCTTCCCAACAATGCAATGAGAAAAACCTAGAAAAAATTATAACACGAGGAATAAATATAGAATGAATAGCGATAACTTGGCTATAAACACAGGGTACCAGCACCGAGTCAATGTGTAAAGTTATTAGGTTATTGAGGTAGATATGTACATACATTACCAGTACTCCCTGTTGTTCCTGTACTCCCTGTTCACCCACGACTGCCTGGCCATGCATGCCTCCAACTCAATCATCAAGTTTGCAGACGACACTACAGTGGTAGGCTTGATTACCAACAACGACGAGACGGGCTACAGGGAGGAGGTGAGGGCCCTCGGAGTGTGGTGTCAGGAAAATAACCTCACACTCAATGTCAACAAAACAAAGGAGATGATCGTGGACTTCAGGAAACAGCAGAGGGAGCAGCCCCCTATCTACATTGACGGGACAGTAGTGGAGAGGGTGGAGAGTTTTAAGTTCCTCAGCGTACATATCACGGACAAACTGAAATGGTCCACCCACACAGACAGCGTGGTGAAGAAGGCGCAGCAGCGCCTCTTCAACCTCAGGAGGCTGAAGAAATTCGGCTTGTCACCAAAAACACTCACAAACTTTTACAGATGCACAATCGAGAGCATCCTGTCGGGCTGTATCACCGCCTGGTACAGCAGCTGCTCCGCCAATAACCGGAAGGCTCTCCAGAGGGTAGTGAGGTCTGCACAACGCATCACTGGGTGCAAACTACCTGCCCTCCAGGACACCTACACCACCCGATGTCACAGGAAGGCCAAAAGAATCGTCAAGGACAACAACCACCCGAGCCACTGCCTGTTCACCCTGCTATCATCCAGAAGGCTAGGTCAGTACAGGTGCATCAAAGCGGGGACCGAGAGACTGAAAAACAGCTTCTATCTCAAGGCCATCAGACTGTTAAACAGCCATCACTAACATTGAGTGGCTGCTGCCAACATACTGACTCAACTCCAGCCACTTTAATAATGGAAAAATGTATGTAATCAACTTATCACTAGCCACTTTATATATAATGTTTACATACCCTACATTACTCATCTCATATGTATATACTGTACTCTATACCATCTACTGCATCTTGCCTATGCCGTTCGGCCATCACTCATTCATATATTTTTATGTACATATTCGTATTCATTCCTTTACACTTGTGTGTATAAGGTAGTTGTTGTGGAATTGTTAGGTTAGATTACTCGTTGGATGTTACTGCATGGTCGGAACTAGAAGCACAAGCATTTCGCTACACTTGCATTAACATCTGCTAACCATGTGTATGTGACAAATAAATGTGATTTGATTTGATTTGAAAACTTTGGACACACCTACTCATTCAAGGGTTTTTCTTAATTTTTACTATTGTCTACATTGTAGAATAATAATGAAGACATCAAAACTATGAAATAAGCAAAAAAGTGTTAAACAAATGAAAATATATTTTATATTTGAGATACTTTAAAGTAGCCACCCTTTGCCATGATGACAGCTTTGCACACTCTTGGCATTCTCTCAACCAGCTTCACCTTGAATACTTTTTCCAACAGTCTTGAAGGAGTTCCACATATGGTAAGCACTTGTTGGTTGCTTTTCTTTCACTCTGCGGTCCGTTGCATTTGAGTGACAATGACATGAACATACACTACATGAACAAAAGTATGTGGGCACCTGCTCATTGAACATCTCATTCCAAAATCATGGACATCAATATGGAGTTTGTTCCCTGCTTTGCTGCTATAACAGCCTCCACTTCGGGGAAGGCTTTCCACTAGATGTTGGAACATTGTTGCGGGGACTTGCTTCCATTCAGCCACAAGAGCATTAGTGAGGTCAGGAGCTAATGTTGGGTGATTAGGCCTGGCTCGCATTCGGAGTTCCAATTTATCCCAAAGGTGTTTGATGGGGTTGAGATCAGAGCTCTGTGCAGGCCAGTCAAGTTCTTCCCCACCGATCTCGACAAAATATTTCTATACGGACCTCGCTTTGTGCACGGGGGCATTGTCATGCTGAAACAGGAAATTAAGCTCCCGACCAACAGTTCTTGTGCTAACTCTGCTTCCAAAGGCAGTTTGTAACTGGGTAGTGAGTGTTGCAACCAAGAACAGACAATTTTTACGCACTTCAGCACTCTGTGGTCCCGTTCTGTGAGCTTGTGTGGTCTACCACTTCACGGCTGAGGCGTTGTTGCTCCTAGACGTTTCCACTTCACAATAACAGCATTTACAGTTGACCAGGGTAGAAATTTGTCAAACTGACTATGACACTGCCACGTTGAATGTCAGTGAGCTCTTCTGTAAGGCCATTCTACTGCCAATGTTTGTCTATGGAGATTGCATGTGCTCGATTTTATGTACCTGTCAGCCACGGGTGTGGCTCAAATTAGCAGAATCCACTCATTTGAAAGGATGTCCATATACTTTTGTAATTACTGTATAGTATATATTCAGCATGACATTCACGTGAGCATTATAATATGATTACACAACCCAGAAGTAATGTGAAATGAACTCCTAACTTGACAGCAATATATTTAGTCTACTTTGCATTTGTCTGGGCTTGCTAGCTGTAGCCAGTAGACACTAGCCAGCCAGAAGTCCTGAAAGGAACATCAATTCAAATGTTATTGTCACATACACATATCTAGCAGGTTATTGTGGGTGTAGCGAAATGCTTGTGTTCCTAGCTCCAACAGTGCAGTAGTATCTAACGATTCACAACAATACACACAAATCTAAAAGTAAAAGAATGGAATTAACACATATATAAATATTAGGATGAGCAATGTCAGAGTGGCATTGACTTAAATACAGTAGAATAGAATACAGTACATACATACGAAATTAGTAAAGCATTATGTAAACATTATTAAAGTGTCCAGTGATTCCCTGTCTATGTATGTAGGGAAGCAGCCTCTAAGGTTCAGGGTTGAGTAACCGGGTGGTAGCTGGCTTGTGATGGCTATTTAACAGTCTGATTTCCTTGAGATAGAAGCTGTTTTTCAGTCTCTCTGTCCCAGCTTTGATGCACCTGTACTGACCTCGCCTTCTGGGTGGTAGTGGGGTGAACAGGCCGTGGCTCGGGTGTTTGATGTCCTTGATAATCTTTTTGGCCTTCCTGGGCTGTAGGTGTCCTGGAGGGCAGGCAGTGTGCCCATGGTGATGCGTTGGGCAGACCGCTCCACCCTCTGGAGAGCCCTGCGGTTGCGGACAGTGCTATTGCCGTTCCAGGCGGTGATACAGCCCGACAGGATTCTCTCAATTGTGCATCTGTAAAAGTTTGTGAGTATCTTAGGAGCCAAATTTATTCAGTCTCCTGAAGTTGAAGAGGCACTGTTGCGCCTTCTTCACCACGCTGTCTATGTGGATGGACCATTTCAAATTGTCAGTGATGTGTACGCCGAGGATCTTGAAGCTTTTCACCTTCTCCACTGTGGTGACGTTGATGTGGACAGGGGCGTGCTCCCTCTGCTGTTTCCTGAAGCCCACAATCAGCTCCATCATTTTGTTGACATTGAGGGAGAGGTTATTTTCCTGGCACCAATCCTCAAGGGCCCTCACCTCCTCCCTGTAGGATGTCTCGTCTTTGTTGGTAATCAGGCCTACCACTGTTGTGTCGTCTGCAAACTTGATGATTGAGTTGGAGGCGTGCGTGGCCATGCAGTCATGGGTGAACAGGGAGTACAGGAGGGGGCTGAGCATGCACCCTTGTGGGGCCCCAAGCTTAACCTCTAATTCCTCCCAAACCCGGATCACCCCCCACAGTAAAAAAGCTGACTAGCATAGCCTAGCATAGCGTCACAAGTAAATACTAGCATCTAAATATCATTAAATCACAAGTCCAAGACACCAGATGAAAGATACACATCTTGTGAATCCAGCCATCATTTCTGATTTTTAAAATGTTTTACAGGGAAGACACAATATGTAAATCTATTAGCAACCACGTTAGCAAAAGACACCACTTTTTACTCCACCACTTTTTATTCCATCAGTAGCCATCACTAATTCGACCAAATAAAGATATAAATAGCCACTAACCAAGAAACAACTTCATAAATGACAGTCTGATAACTTATTTATTGTATAGCATATGTTTTTTTAGAAAAATGTGCATATTTCAGGTATAAATCACAGTTCTACATTGCAGCTGCAATCTGAAATAGTGCCGAAGCTGCCAGAATAATTACAGAGACCAACGTCAAATACCTAATTACTCATCTTAAAACATTTCTGAAAAATACACAGCTACAGCAAATGAAAGCCCAACATCTTGTGAATCCAGCCAATTGTCAGATATTTTAAGTGTTTTACAGCAAAAACACAATATAGCATATATTTAGCTTAGCACAATAGCCAGAAACACAAGCATTTTACCAGCAGCACAGGTTAGCGATCGTAACAATACAGCAAAAGATATATAATTTTTGACTAACCTTGATATACCGTCAGATGACAGTCCTGTAACATCATATTACACAATGCATATAGGTTTTGTTCGAAAATTTGCATATTTAGCAGCACAAATCGTGGTATACAATGTGATGAGTGGCAACAGGTCATGCATTCTGTCCGGCGCCATCTGGAAAGGCACATAAGTTACGATTATTTATCGATTAGATTGACTAAAAAATACAGGTTGGACAGCAAATGAAAGATGCATTAGTTATTAATGCAACCGCTGAGTTAGATTTTTTAAATTAACGTTACTAGACATACAGTGTGCGTTACAGCCAGACTAGTGCCGCAATAACGCGCGACAAATGCCCGTATTACATCTTTCCACATAAATACGGAATAACATCATAAATAGTTCTTACTTTTGGACGAGCTTCCATCAGAATCTTGGGCAAGGTGTCCTTTGTCCAAAAGAATCGTTGCTTGGTTGTAAAACGTCATCTTCAACTTCGGAATTAGCAGCTAACAATAGCTATGTGGCCACAACATTCCCAAATCCCCAAAACGCAATACTAAGGAAATTCCGAAAATAGCAATATACTCGCATAAACTGATATAACTCGGTTTAAAATAACTTCGTTATGATGTTTCTAACACCTATATCGAATTAAATTACAGACGGATATAGCTAAGGCCGATAACTGAGCGTTTCAAAATGCCATCTTGAGGTCTTGCTTTGCGCAATGACGAGCGTCGAAAAGAGAGCGCACTTCGTTCCTTGGCCTTTTATAAGCTCTGAGAACTACGTAGACACTCCATTCCACTTCTCATTGGTTACTGACATCCAGGGGAAGGCGGGTGCAGTTCATGTCGACCCATAGGACACATACAGAGCTTTAAACTGATCTGAGAACAGAGCCTCTTTTTCAGACCTTCGCAGTTCCTGTCATGGATTTCGCTGCAGAAAGAGTTCTGGTTCACCCACAGACATAATTCAAACGGTTTTAGAAACTAGAGATTGTTTTCTATCCAATAGTAATAATAATATGCATATTGTACGAGCAAGAATTGAGTACGAGGCAGTTTAATTTGGGAACGATAAATGTCCAAGTTGAAACAGCACCCCCTGTAGTGTCAAGAGGTTATTAATGATGAGATTGGAGGGTACTATGGTATTTAAGGCTGAGCTATAGATAATGAACAGCATTACTACATAGGTATTCCTCTTGTCCAGATGGGATAGGACCGTGTGCAGTGCGATGGCGATTGCATCATCTGTGGATCTATTGGGGTGGTATGCAAATTGAAGTGGGTCTAGGGTGTCAGATAAGGTAGAGGTGATATGATCCTTAACTAGCCTCTCAAAGCACTTCATGATGACAGAAGTGAGTGCTACGGGGCGAAAGTCATTTAGTTCAGTTACCTTCGCTTTATTGGGTACAGGAACAATGGTGGACCTCAGCCAGGGAGAAGGAGAGCCCACAGTCCGACGGCAGTTGTGTTATCCTCAAAGAAGAAGGCGTTTAGCTTGTCCAGGAGCAAGACGTCGGTGTTCGCGATTTATGAAAAAAACGTTCAAATAAAAGGAAACTTCTTGGCGAGGAAAAAACTAATTTGAATAATGTAGGTGTCATAAACAGCCATAAAATAACACAATATATGTCACAACAGGTGTAGATATATGGGTCATGACTTATATTCTATTAACTTCTTTCGGATCATTGGGACGCTAACGTCCCACCTCGACAACATCCGGTAAATTGCAGAGCGGGAAAATCAAAAAACAAAAATAGTAATATTAAACATTCATAAAAATACAAGTGTTATACATCATTCTTTAGCTTATAATCTTGGTAATCGAACCGCTTTGTCCGATTTACAATAGGCTTTACGGCGAAAGCATTGCATTTGATCGTCTGAGGACAGCGCCTCACCCACTTCCTGCATTAACATGAATTCATAACGTGCACAGGTGTCACAAAACTAAAAAATAGCGATAAAATAAATCACTTGCCTTTGAAGAGGTTCTTTTTGCAATCCAAAGGGTCCCAGTTACACAATGAATGGTTGTTTTGTTCGATAAAGTCCTTCTTTATACCCCAGAAAGTCTGTTTAGTTGGCGCGCTTCATTCAATAATCCATCGGTTTCCCCTCGTTCAAAATGCATACAAAATGAATCCCAAACGTTACCAATATACTTCGTCCAAACAAGTCAAACAACATTCCTAATCAATCCTCAGGTACCCTAATATGTAAATAAACGATCAAATTTAAGACGGAAAATAGTATATTCATTCCCGGAGATAAATAACCAAGTGTGCGCCCTCACCGGAGTGCGCCATTAACATTTTCCAACCAAGCAGAGGCATAACGAAAGTCAGAAATAGCGATAAAATAAATCATTTACCTTTGAAGATCTTCATCTTTTTGCAATCCAAAGGGTCCCAGTTACCCAATGAATGGTTGTTTTGTTTGATAAAGTCCTTCTTTATATTCCAAAAATGTCAATTTATTTGGCGTGTTTGATTCAGAAATACACCTGTTCTAACTCGCCCAACGTGCCTACAAAGGAATCTAAAAAGTTACCTGTAAACTTCGTCCAAACAGTTCAAACAACGTTTCTAATCCAACCTCAGGTACCCTAATATGTAAATAATCTATAAAATTTAAGACGGAATAAACTGTGTTCAATACCGGAGAAAAAGAACGAGGAGCGTGAACTCATTCACGAGCGCAAAAAGACTAGAGTCCTTCTGAGGGATACTTCAAAAGAATATGAATACTTCATCATTTTTCAAAAAACAAGCATGAAACATTTTCTAAAGACTGTTGACATCTAGTGGAAGCCATAGGAACTGCAATCTGGGTCCTACTTATTAGACTTTCCCATAGAAAAGCATTGAAATGTTCAATGACCTAAAAAAGAAAAATCCTGAAAGGATTGTCCTCTGGGTTTCGCCTGCCAAATCAGTTCTGTTATACTCACAGACATTATTTTAACAGTTTTAGAAACTTTAGAGTGTTTTCTATCCAATACTACTATAGGCATATCCTAGCTTCTGGGCCTGAGTAACAGGTAGTTTACTTTGGGCACCTCAGTCATCCAAACTTCCGAATACTGCCCCCTCACCTTAAAAAGTTAAACTATATGCAATTGCTTTAAGAAGGTCATACCAGGGATCATTTTGTGGCTTTATTTAGAAATGTATGACCCATTTATAAGAAAATATTTGGTGAAAAAATATTTTGTTCTTACTGCTATTAACCCATACAAATGAATTGAATAACAGATTCACTACAAGGAACAACAGATTATAAGGAAGGTTGCTCTGAAGTGTCTGTCCTATATCTGAGCAATATAAGAAAGATCAGGAACGTTTTTTTTTTAAACTTGTATTTAACCCCTTATCTTTCTAAATAACAGTCTCCATATATACTTCCATAAATCTTTCAACTGGTACCGGGGGATTTTCAGACGAGTCTTGTGAGGCCTGTGGGCGTCCTAAAGCAAAACAACCGACATGTACATGTTTGTGAGAGTCTCACAATTTCGTAGATCGGCTGTACCGACTTTACGAGTCCCAAGACGCTTTGTGAGGGCCGAAGAGCAAAATTGAGAACACCATCGTGAGAGTCTCCTCTTTCCATAGAGTGGTCATAATAGTTTGTTGGCCAAACCATTTGGACGTCTCATGGTCTCATGGTCTGACAAACACCGCTCTAGCTCTGTCACCTTTCACCGCAGATGCGCAAGTGCAACATAGGTGGATGCGGTGGATTGAGACACATCTCTAGCTTAAACTGATATTTTTTATGGGGCTTTTTTTATTATGCTAATTATTTTCCCACGGGGCACGGAATTCGACCTTATGGGGTTAAAGTGGCGAAAAGGCGTTTGAAAGCATCTTTATTTCTGAAGTAAACTCTGTCGTTGTTTTATAAGGAGACAGTTCCAAGTAGCAATAAGCTTTTCCCATGGATATATTTAGCATAAAATACATTTAATTAACAGGCAATAACATTACAGTGAGTCAATAATGTCTGTCTCACGAAATGCTTCTTTAATTAGCCTTTTAACCCAGAAGTAAATGTGACCCCTCGCAAGGGACATTTTTAAATACCCAGAGGTCTTTAATACACATTATAAACTCTATATATTTACAGTGCATTCGGAAAGTATTTCGACCCCTTGACTTTTTTCACATTTTGTTACGTTACAGCCTTAATCTAAAATGTATTAAATTATTATTTTTCCTCATCAATCTAAACACAATACCCAATAGTGACAAAGCAAAAACAGTTGTTTTTTATTGTTCCAAAAATAAACAATTAAAAATAAGAAATATACAATTTACATAACTATTCAGACCCTTTACTCAGTACTTTGTTGAAGAAACTTTGGAAGCGATTACAGCCTCGAGTCTTCTTGGGTATGACGCTACAAGCTTGGCACACGTGTATTTGGGGAGTTTCTCCCATTCTTCTCAGCAGATCCTCTCAAGCTCTGTCAGGTTGGATGGGGAGCATTGCTGCACAGTTATTTTCAGGTCTCTCCAGAGATGTTCGATCGAGTTCAAGTCTGGGCTCTGGCTGGGCCACTCAAGGACATTCAGAGACAAGTCACAAAGCCACTCCTGTGTTGTCTGGCTGTGTGCCTAGGGTCGTTGTCCTGTTGGAAGGTGAACCTTTGCCCCAGTCTGAGGTCCTGAGCGCTCTGGAGCAGGTTTTCATCAAGGAATCTCTCTGTACTTTGCTCCGTTCAGCTATCCCTCGATCCTGACTAGTCTTCCAGTCCCTGCCTCTGAAAAAACATCCCCACAGCATGATGCCACCACCATGCTTCACTGTAGGGATGGTGCTAGGTTTCCTCCAGAAGTGATGCTTTGCATTCAGGCCCAGAGAATCTTGTTTCTCATGGTCTGAGAACCCTTTAGGTGCCTTTTGGCAAACTCCAAGTGGGAAGTCATGTGCCTTTTACTGAGGAGTGGCTTCCGTCTGGCCACTCTACCATAAAGGCCTGATTGGTGGAGTGCTGCAGAGATGGTTGTCCTTCTGGAAGGTTCTCTCATCTCCACAGAGGAACTCTCGAGCTCTGTCAGAGTGACCATCGGGTTGTTGGTCATCTCCCTGACAAAGGCCCTTCTGCCCCGATTGCTCAGTTTGGCCGGGTGGCCAGCTCTAGGAAGAGTCTCGGTGGTTCCAAACTTCTTCCATTTAAGAATGATGGAAGCCACTGTGTTCTTGGGGACCTTCAATGCTGCAGAAATAATTTGGTACCCTTCCCCAGATCTGTGACAATCCTGTCTCAGAGCTCTACTTACAATTCCTTCAACCTCATGGCTTGGTTTTTGCTCTGACATGCACTATCTACTGTGGGACCTGATATAGACAGGTGTGTGCCTTTCCAAGGCATGTCCAATTAATTGAATTTTCCACAGGTGGACAAGTTGTAGAAACATCAACAAGGTTGATCAATGGAAACAGGATGCACCTGAGCGCAATTTCAAATTTTATTTAATACATTTTAGAATAAGGAAGTAAAGTAACAAAATGTGGAACAAGTCAAGGGGTTCGAATGTCTTCCGAATGCACTGTATGTTTTATTTGCGTTTTATAATGCTTTTCAGCAGTAGGAAAATACCATTTTAACACCTGAGGCTGCTGTGTGAGTAGGAGAATGTGTGTTATATAGTCACATCTGAAACGGCTATTCTACTGATCTTTGCTGCGCACCAAATGTGCTTGTTTGGACCAGTATTATACAAGCCATTACTGTCCTTGTATGAACAAGCTCCAGGACCGGACTGGAACAATCTCCATATTCAGTCTGGAAACATTGAGGATGTTAAGTTATATGTTATTTATTCACTTTGAAACATCACAAAGGTTTTCTGTGTGCGACACAACATTCCTTCCCCCTATTCCATCTGTCTCAGGCTCTGCTTCAAATTCAGGCCCTTATGGGTGAAATATCAATTTCACAACAACATTAGATTAATTCCAGAATCCTTACCAAAACCTGACCACAGTCGCACATGCACCCCCACCCACTCTCTTCTAAAATCAATACAATCTTTACCGTAGTATACTGGAGTATTAAGATGTACTCTACTTAGGTGTAATCTCAACCCACAGTTCACTCTTAAGTGCGAAAAACGTGCTACGTATAACCATAAAGAGATCTTCAGTTGCCCAACGAAGAACCCTCAAAGAACTACTTTTGTAGAGTTCTTTGAGGGTTCTTCATTGGGTGAAGAGGTTCTACCTGGGGCCAAAAAGGGTGCTCCTTTAGGGACAAGCCAAATAACCCTTTATGGTTGTATTAGGTTTTTTCATTATGACACAATATCTTTTGGTCCAATCCCAGCCTGTCAGTGTACCTGTCTGTTTACATCGTGTGTTTGGTTCATGACTACAGTGGCCTTGTCAGAGACCCAGGGCATTACATTGTACACACATAGACTTTTCCCCTGGGCGTTGAAACCCAATCACAGACGCTGTGTGTGTGTGCGTGCGTGCGCATGTGCGTGCGCATGTAGTGCGTCACGAACACACCTGTGTGTGTGCATGTGTCAGTCTGTTTTTATACTGTGCAGTCCTTACTCCTTATGTGATGCTGGTGTTGTCCTTTCTCCGGGGGCCTGCCTCTGGTCTGTGTACATTGGCTTCTCTAAAGACACCGTGTGTGTTTGGATAGCGACTCCTATTGCTGCAAAATCTGATATTGAATGTTGTCCTTTTAATCAGGCTGTCATTATGGTTGTTTTCATATGCAATCAGGCAGGCTTTTGAAGCATGCTGCTGTGTCCCTGTATTGGGTGTAAATAGACACTTAATAGCCACGGTTCAAGGCCTGGGGTATGCACTGTTTGTATCTGATTATAGTCACAACATTAGTTCAACAGTCATTCAAAAGCTTAGAAAATCTCCCCTTCTTTGTCTTTATTGTGCTCGCTTGCTTTCTCACTCTCTTTCCATTCCCCCTGTCTCTGTGTGTATCCGTATCTGTCTCTGTATCTCTCACTCTCCCTCCCCCTCTCAACTTCTCCCATCTGCCTCTCTTTATTAGTCTGTTTAAGTCAATATTGTGTGCTGTGAATTAACCAGATGCTTAGAATAAAGGTGGGACATATTGCTCCTGACAAGGACCCCTAACTCCGACAATAATCCATCTAAACTGACAGGGACCACTGGCCATTCAAGAAACCTCCGTCATGAAATTGAGAGGCACGCTGGGCATCCTTTCATCCTCCCCTACTGAGACAGAAAAAGAGTGGCGCGCACCCGGGGGGGGAATGAGAGAGCGAGAGAGAGCAGAGAGGAGGAGAGAGAGAGAGAGAGAGAGAGAGAGAGAGAGGAGAGAGAGAGGAGAGAGAAGAGAGAGAGAGGAGGAGAGAGAGAGAGAGGAGAGGAGAGAGAGAGAGAGAGGAGAGAGAAGAGAGAGGAGAGAGAGAGAGAGAGAGAGAGAGAGAGAGGAGAGAGAGAGGAGAGAGAGGAGAGAGAGAGAGAGAGGAGAGAGAGAGAGAGAGAGAGAGAGAGAGAGAGAGAGAGAGAGAGAGAGAGAGAGAGAGAGAGAGATTCTTATTATTTTGGAACTTTTGTAAGTTTAATGTTTACTGGTACACTTTTCATTGTTTATTTACTTTCGTTTATTATCTTTCAACTTGCTTTGGTGGGTAAACATATGTTCCCATTCCAATAAACCCCTTAAATTGAAATTGAATTAAATTGAAATTGAATTGAAGAGATTCCCGAGAGAGAGAGAAAGGGAGAGAGGAGAGAGAGAGGGAGAGAGAGAGAGAGAGAGAGGGGGGGGGGGAGAGAGAGCGAGAGAGAGGGGAGAGAGAGAGAGACAGAGAGAGAGAGAGAGACAGAGAGACAGACAGAGAGAGAGAGAGAGAGAGAGAAACTTTGACTCAACTCTGCCTTCGAGTGCCTGCTTTAGCGCAACGCAACAGAGCCCCTACTGGTCGATTGGTAAGACATTCGCCTCACTGTGTCCCAGTGTGCTTGTGAATCTCTCTTTATGGCAATGCCATGGAACAACAACTAAGGGATTTTAAAGACTTAAGTGAGTGTCAGACAAAGAGACTCGTTCCTCCTCCCATTGTCGTATTGTCTTCCCACTGTTGCGTGCTGTTTTCATGTCTTAACCATCGCCACTAGAGTAGAGCTGTTTGATTCCTCAGAAGACATTAAACAAACACAGGCTTTCAAAGGCTGGATTAACACTCTACCTCTGAAGACTCAGATTAAGCCATAAAACAGCCGCGTAAGGGTCGTGTGTGTCTCTGAGTGACCCCATTATGCCATTGACAGGGTCTGTGTAGGTGGTAATGTTCCCCAGATAACCACATACACCCTCACTCCTTCCCCTTGTATTCCCTTCCGTACGCACTCTCTCTTTTTATCTGTATCAATTCACACTCTCTTATCTCTCTCTCTCTCAATAGTTGTTGAAGTATACGAGTCTCTCTCCTTTAAAAGTTTTTGAACCCTTTAAGCCTTTTCTCAACC
Source organism: Salvelinus sp. IW2-2015 (assembly GCF_002910315.2). Lineage (NCBI taxonomy): Eukaryota > Metazoa > Chordata > Actinopteri > Salmoniformes > Salmonidae > Salvelinus > Salvelinus sp. IW2-2015. Next base: position 34,426,391 of record NC_036866.1, read on the forward strand.
GATTGGTAGAGCATGTTTTGACAATGGATTTAGAAGTGAATTTTAAATTTCACTTGATTGGTCAACTGCCCCAGCCCTCCTGCATCGATTTACATATTTTGTATCCTTTTGGGTTACTGCAGTTCAGTGTTGTGGCACTCGAACTTTGCCAACTCAGAGGACTGTAAGAAATCAAAAAAATCGGTCACCAACAATACAAGATTAAAGGCTTGGAATTCAGTTGGTGAGGGATTAATATTGCACCATTCCTGTTAGTAGAGACCTTGAAGAGTAGGGATATGAAAATAAATAGTTCAAATGTAAAAAGGTTCAAAAGCACGCATTTTGTAAAAATTTGGTCAATGTCAGTAAAAAGTATGGTGGACTAAAGTATAGGGAACATTTGTTTTTTATTGAAAAAACTTATTTTGGTGAAAAATATGATTAAATTGTTGAAAGCAAACTATATTAGGAAACATACACTACGGGTCAAAAGTTTTAGAACACCTACTCATTCAAGGTTTTATTTTATTTGTACTATGTTCTACATTGTAGAATAATAGTGAAGACATCCAAACTATGAAATAACACATGAAATCATAACCAAAAAAGTGTTAAACAAATCAAAACATATTTTCAATTTGAGATTCTTCAAGTAACCACCCTTTGCCTTCATGACAGCTTGCACACTCTTTATCATGACACAAGGCGAGACCCAAATGCAGACACAGTAGGCAGATGGTTGGAGTTTAAGATGTTTCATAAATCCAAACAGAATAGGCAAGAGAATGGTCGTGGACAGGCAAAAGGTCATAACAAGATCAGGACCAGTCCAGGAGGTACAGAGTGGCAGACAGGCTCGAGGTCAGGGCAGGCAGAATGGTCAGGCAGGCGGGTACAGAGTCCAGAACAGGCAAGGGTCAAAACCGGGAGGACTAGAAAAATGAGAAAAGGCAAAGCAGGAAAACGGGAAAAACCGCTGGTAGGCTTGGACATACAAGACGAACTGGCACAGAGAGACAGGAAACACAGGGATAAATACACTGGGGAAAACAAGCGACACCTGGAGGGGGTGGAGACAATAACCAGGACAGGTGAAACAGATCAGGGTGTGACACTCTTGGCATTCTCTCAACCAGCTTCATGAGGTAGTCACCTGGAATGCATTTCAAATAACAGGTGTGCCTTCTTAATGCATTTGAGCCAATCAGTTGTGTTGACAAGGTAGGGGGGGTATACAGAAGATAGCCCTATTTGGTAAAATACCAAGTCCATATTAGAGCAAGAACAGTCCATCATTACTTTAAGATATGAAGGTCAGTCATTACGGAAAATTTCAAGAACTTTTAAAGTTTCTTAAAGTGCAGTCGCAAAAACCATCAAGTGCTATGATGAAACTGGCTCTCATCAAGACTACCACAGGAAAGGAAGTCCCAGAGTTACCTCTACCTCTGGATAAGTTCAATAGAGTTACCAGCCTCATAAATTGCAGCCCAAAAAAATGCTTCACAGAGTTCAAGTAACAGACACATCTCAACATCAACTGTTCATAGGAGACTGCGTGAATCAGGCCTTCATGGCAGAAACCACTACTAAAGAACACCAATAAGAAGAATAGACTTGCTTGGACCGAGCAATGGACATTAGACTGGTGGAAATCTGTCCTTTGGTCTAATTTGAGGTTTTTGGTCCCAACCGCCATGTCTTTGTGAGATGTAGTGTGGGTGAATAGATGATCTCTGCATGTGTAGTTCCCACCGTAAAGCATGGAGGAGGAGGTGTGGTGGTGTGGGAGTGCTTTGCTGGTGACAGTGTCTGTGATTTATTTAGAATTCAAGGCACACTTAACCAGCATGGCTTCACAGCATTCTGCAGCGATACGCCATCCCATCTGGTTGGGCTTAGTGGGACTATCGTTTGTTTTTCAACAAGACAATGACCCAACACACCTCCAGGCTGTGTAAGGGCTATTTTACCAAGAAGGAAAGTGATGGAGTGCTGCATCAGATGACCTGCCCTCCACAAATTGAGATGGTTTGGGATGAGTCGGACCGCAGAGTGAAGGAAAAGCAGCCAACAAGTGCTCAACATATGTGGGAACACCTTCAAGACTGTTGGAAAAGCATTCCAGGTGAAGCTGGTTGAGAGAAGGCCAAAAGTGTTTGCAAAGCTGTTATCAAGGCAAAGGGTGACTACTTTGAAGGATCTCAAATATAAAATATATTTTGATTTGTTTAACACTTTTTTGGTTATTGCATGAATCCATATGTGTTATTTCCTAGGTATTAATGTCTTCACTATTATTCTACAATGTAGAAAGAGAAAGTAAAGAAAAACCCTTGAATGAGTAGGTGTTCTAAAACTTTTGACCATTAGTGTAAATTGGTTAAACCACATTTCATGACCCATGGAGTCAATGAATTAATATTCAGACTTAAGGTTACCTATAATAGTAGGAAAACGGGAGCAGGCAGGGCGGATGTAGTGACGTTGTGTTGTGGTGGTGGCTCTTTTTAATTGGATCATGGCGCTGACTAATGCAACACCATGAACTGGAGCATGACCTGAATGCTTTCTGGACCAAATTGAAGGTGTTGGGAAACACGTTTTGGGAATTTCGCAGTGCTGTATGAGCGCAGTGAGGTCGAGTTGCAGTTACAGCTTGAGGAAGTGGGATGCAAATAACGTTTTTGGTTCCTTTTCTGTTTTGTAATCATCTCCATTTAATTCTGACTGAGACCCAATCCCCACTCTCTGTGATGTTTCTGTAGTTTCATGAATACAGATCTTGAATTTGGACGTCTCTTTCTCTGTCTCTATCTCTCTCTCACCCTCTGTCTGCCTTCTTTCTCCCTTTCCTGTCCTATTTCTCTCTCTCGGTGTCCCTTCCCTCCTTTCTCCTTTCTCTTGCTAGTCTCTCCATTCTCCTCTCTTTCACCCCTTCTTTCTTATTTTTCTCTTTCCCCTTCTCTCCTCCTTTTTATCTTTTACTCAACCCCCCCCCCCCCCCCGCTCTCCTCTTCTCTCATTTTCCATCTGTCCATTCCCTGGTTTGGCTTGGTCTTCTTCGGTCTGTGTGTGGTGGCATTGGGGGCAGGGCTTTCTAACTGCCTTGCCTGCCTGGCTGACTGGTTGGGTTGAGTGCAGTCAGTGTGCCCGGCCCCTCTCATAATTATAGACAGTAAACAGCCAGTCCTTTAAGGCCCAGTTTCCTGTCTGATGGGGCGAGCGTTCACAGGAAGAAAAAAGAGGGAGCCAAGGAGAAAGGAAAGGAAAAGGAGAGGAAAGGAAAGGCAAAATGGTGGGCCGAAGGCTGACGAATGTAAAGTATCATCCTCATTTACAGTTGTTGAGAATGAAATGAAAGAAGAGGGAGAGGAGAAGAGTTGGTGACACACATTCCTTCAGTTCCAGAAAGCCAAGCAGCCTGTTTGATCGGATGTTCAGCAAACCCTAATTAGAACAGCAAACCCTAATTAGAACCTCCAACATCCCCCTGATTCAACTTTTTTTTCTCTCTCTTTTATTTCTCTTTACTTCTCTTTCTCCCCCTATCTATGACAGCTGTCTTCTTCCTCCCTTTCTCTTTCCTTTCTCTTTTTCTCTGTCTCCCTCCCTTCTAGCCCCCCTTCTCTCACACACATGTTCTCTTCTATTCCCTTCTCTCTCTCTCTGTCTGCTTCCTTTTTACTTTCCTCCTCTCATTCACTCTTACTTTCTACCCCTCTTAATCTCTTTCTCCGTATTTCTAATCTTCCACCGTCTCTCTTCTTTTCTCCAGCCTTCTTCCCTCCCTCTCTCTCTCATGCCCTTTTTCTCGCTCACACTTTCTCTCACACTTTCTCTCTCCCTCCCTCTCTCCTTCTCCCTTTCTCCCTGTGCACTGCACTGGCAGGCGAGTGGGACTTGAGATTTTCTTTGGCAGTCTGATCCTTCTCACTTGGCTGGGACAAGACCTGGAGCGTGCTACTGGCTGGGAGTGTGGAGGGGAGGGAGGGAGGAGGGGAAGGGAAGGAGGGAGAGGAAGGGGGACTGAGGGAGGAGGCGTGTTCTGCAGCTGGTAATGAAGACTTCTCTTTTCATCCTCAGAAGGCAGAGTCTGTGTGGACGGGCCCAGGGGCTGCACAGCTCCAGTGCTCTCTCTGCTTCTAACGTGTGCTGAGCCCTGCTCTGCTCTGCTGTGCGCTCCATTACGCTCTGCGCTGCTAGCCTGTGTGACTGGCTGTCTGCGCTCCGCTGAGAAAGAGAGAGAGAAAGGGAGAGCAACTACTACTGCTACAGATGTGAGGCTTTCCCCAGTGCTGACTATACTATACCGCTCCTGAGGTAAGAGTTTAGACTACTACAGCTGCTGTTGATATGTCAGTGTGTTTTGTCTGCACCAGTGAAGTCTGTATGTCTGTCTGGATGTCTGTCTATCTAGGTGTGCGTGAGGGATGAGGGGGTGTGGGGGCAACCTCCATTCATCCCTCTTCCCACCGCAAACAAATTCAGACACACATACACAGACGCATATCTTTTTCCATGATGTAATCTTCGTATTTTGTCCCTTTTTGACAGTTTGGTGATGCTGACAGTGTTCCTTTTCATATGTTTATGTTAAATTCACTCATAATGTGACTTTAAAAAGGACAATAAATACTGAGAATTCTCTACCAGGCCTGGACTAGACTGTCTGGACTAGACTGGGCTGGGCTAGAGTGTCTGGACTGGGCTAGGTTGGACTAGAAGGGGCTGGACTCAACTGGGCTGGACTCAACTGGGCTGGACTAGAGTGGGCTGGACTCAACTGGGCTGGACTAGAGTGGGTTGGACTCAACTGGGCTGGACTAGGCTGGGCTGGACTCAACCGGCTGGGCTGGGTTGGACTTTTTTCCAGCTTTGATAAACTAGTCTGCAAATATGGCTGGACTGGACAATGATTCGTATCTCTACTGACCTACTGTAAACTTCTGAACTGGACTAGTCTAAACTGTGCTCTGCTGTACTTAGCTGAGCTGTGCTGGACTAATCTGTGCTAGGCTGGGTCAGGCCCTCTCCTGTATGTGTGAGTAAGAATAAGAGAGAGAGAGACACAGAGAGAGATAGACTATGTGTGTCGGTGAAAGACATAGTGTGTGTCAGTGACAGTGTGTTTATTTGCTCTGCTGCGGGGCAGACCGATCCAATGGGCTGTTTGGAGCTCATCTCTGTAAATAAGATAGAGGGAGAGGGAGAGGGAGAGGGAGAGGGAGGGAGGGAGAGAGAGAGAGAGAGAGAGAGAGAGAGAGAGAGTCAGTCTGCATGCGTTCCTCATCTGCAGCCCAGTGACAGCAGCTTTGATGTGAGTCCTACTGCATCTGTCCCCTCTCCCCGCCGGGCACCACCGGCCCCAGCCCCACCACTTCACCCCACTCGCTTTCATCCACATTCCCATGGAAATCCATCCATATGCACTACTTCAACTCCCCCTCTTCTAGGCCCACTATCCCCTTCAAGTGCACACTGACACCCTGCGGTGAAGCCTTCACCCCTATCATCACAGACTCCTACATCCTTCCCAAGTAGCACCCTATTCCCTATATAGTGCACTAGTTTTGACCAGAGCCCTACGATAATAGGGTGCCATTTGGGATGGAGTATATGCCTCTTGCTTTATTTTCTCCTTTTAATGTTCTGGTCTTGTCTGATTGTGCTGCTACTACTGCTCTGTTTCTGGGACTTCTAGGGGGAACGGGTATTTCTGAAGCCTCTCCCTCCCGGAGGGAGATCCTGAGTGACTTTCCATTTGTTTTCTGCCTGTGCCGGCCAAATGCTCTCCTGAATAGTGTACAGGAGCCTGGGTTAATTGAAAAAACATAGGCTTACGGTCTGGTCTGCCATGAAGGAGGGAGAGGAGACGGTCCTTGTGTCACTGTGTGAATGGACTTTCCAGAGCTGGCTGGAGAGACGGGGAAGGAAAGAAAGAAAAGAATAAGGAGAGAAAAAGGAGGACACAGAGAAAGAAGATTATGAAAGACAGAGAAAATAAGAGAAGAGGGAAAGGTAAAAATAGACAGAAGGATAGAGAGAATAGAGTGAAATAGGGGATACATCATGTTGAGATTTAAAGGGCAAGTTAAAAGACCTCCACAAAACAAGAAAGAGAACAATCTTCAGTAGACTTCCTTAGTTACATCATAGGATATAATATTTCTGTAAGGAGTCTATAGTGTGCAACAGTAGTGTGTTTAAAAGGGGGTTATAGGTCTGTAGAAGACTGGAATGACACACACACACACACTATGAGAAGGGAGAGCCTCATGGTATTGTTGGCTGGTCATTAGAGCCCCACTCGGCAACAGTAAAAGCAACACTAAAAACCACTTTACTGCAGTCCACCCAACAGCGCTGTTTGTGCCATAATCTTCTCCATGGGGAGTCTTTGCAGGAGTTAACACCACTTTACTGCAATGCCCCTCAGCAGTGAGAGTGTCTGTACTATAATCAGCATACAGTAAAGACCTGATTACTGACATCAGGTCTTTAGGGCAGTTTTGTTCTGCTTTACTGCACTTCCTCTTCCGTCAAAACTGTAAGTCGAGAGCGATTGAATCTCACTCTACCGTGGTCTGTCTGCCTGCCTGCCTGTCTGCCTGTCTTCCTAGCTCTCTCTCTCTCTTCTCACCTCAACCCTTTATCCCTCCCCCATTTCTGCATTGTTTTCCTGTTTGCGGTGCAGTCTTGTTTGGTGCTGATTGCAAAGCTGTCACTGGGTACAGATGGCATATTTGTTGCACACATGTACTGTATGCAAGTGGCTGCTCTTGTTGCCGGTGGCTGTTGGTTGTTGCCAGGGGGGCCACAGAGTTTACAAAGTAAGGCATCTCTTGTTGACTTCCTCTCTGGGTGGTTGATTCCTCTGTTTGTTAGGCTCCCAAGCCGTCACGAAGCCCTCCTACTGCCTTTCCCTGTGTTAGTTAATGTAACATTACACTTCACCCCTGTAAACCTTATTATACGCAGACAGACACACATACACAGGCACGCATGGACACGAGCACAGACAGACACACATGCACGCGGTATGGAAAGATCGACAGTGTCATCAACGCAGGGCGGCAGGTAGCCTAGCAGTTAGAGCGTTGGGCCAGTAACCGAAAGGTTTCTAGATCGAATCCCTGACTTAAAAGGTTTTTAAAAATCTGTCGTTCTGCTCCTGAACAAGGCACTGTTCTTAGGCTGTCATTGTAAATAACAATTTGTTCTTAATCTTAACTGACTTTCCTGTTTAAATAAAATAAAAAATAAATAAATAAAAACACATCTTCAAAGTCTCCTAGAGGGGGTATCACCATTAAACCAACCCCCCCCCCTTAGCTTAACCCTCATATCATTGAGGAGACAGCAGGGTGAGGTGGGGTTAACCTCAGGAGCTGGGATCAAACAGCCAACAGCATAGGAATAAATTACTATAACCCCAACTACAGATGTAGGATCTTAATTTGATCGCCCTGTTGTACAAGAACTTTCCGGCAATTCAAGAAATGTAAAACTTGCAGTGTCCGTTAATTATAATCCATGTAATAATTAACATTTCCTGTTGCTGCAGGATTATTTTCCTGCTGTATCAAATTAAGATCCTACATCTGTACTGTGATTAAGGGGTTAAGGGGCATAGTCAGTTTGATCTCACCCTGACTAAAGTGAAGACTTCAGTGATGTGGTCTAAATAGGGGCCAGGAGTTTTTTTTGTCATGAACTGACCAGGAAAAACTCTGGGCCCTAGTTATAGCAGGATGCATAGCTATATATGGCCAAGTACCTCGAGATCAGATCAGTCTGATTTACCTTAGCTACTGTGTAAGGCCAGGAGTTTTTCCTAGTCGGGTGGGTCACATGCACATGGTTGGAAAAAACTCCTGGATTTAACATATGCATAAAGGACATGGTCATGGACAATGTTGTTTACCATATCAACAATGTGGTTGTTGGAATGGTTATGACAGAGGTTATTGAATGACAGAGGTTATTGAAGCCTTTATTCCCCGCCTGAGTGTCCACCGTGTCGCACCAGTGTTGAAAGGAGAAGACTGACTCGCTTTTAGCTGCGGTAGTGAGTGTCTCACACACACAAACACACACACGTACGCACGCACACACACAGACACACACAGACACACACAAACACGCACACACACACCGGCCACAACTTGAAAAGGAAGAAAAGTTTTGTCCTTTATACTTATGGTGCTTTCAAGACAACTGGGAACTCTGTAAAATCATGACGTCAGTGATCTTCTGGTCGGAAAGTCATAGTTCTAGAAAGAGGCCGGAGTTCCCGACTTGGAATTCCGAGTTGGATGACCTTTCAACACTATTTTTCCGAGTCGGAGCTCATTGTTTTCCGAGTTCCCAGTTGTCTTGAACTCACTGAAGTCGGAAGTCAGAGATTTCCGAGATCCAAGTTCCCGGCAATAGTTGCCCTTTGTGAACGATGGTGATGTCATGATTACATCACAGGAATGGCACATTGTGAAATAGTGAAATGAGGTGTATTTCTAACCTGATCCTAGATCTGGTTGTGCTGTCTTAACAACTCCTATTGTCATTGTTAGGAGTTGGCAAGACATCTAACAGCTTCGGTTAGATACATGTGAAAATAGATGGGTTCTTGGTAAAGGTTAGGTGATCAATTTTATTTGGGATGGTATGTCCTTAAATAGGATGTGTTCAGTTCTGACTCAGTGTGGTGTTGAGCTCCAGTAAGTGATCTTCTGTGAAGCATCTGCTTGTTACAACACAACACTGTTCCTCAGCAACACAATCACCATCTATTACACTGCTTACTCACAGAACAACTTATATACACACACACACACACACACCACACACACAACACACACACACACACACACACACACACACACACACACACACACACACACACACACACACAACACACACACACACACAACACATTGCACGCACATGGGCATGCACACATCACACCACACACACACACACACACACACACACACACACACACACACACACACACACACACACACACACACAACACACACACAACACACACACAACACACACACACACTCACACACACACACACACACACACACACACCACACACACAACACATACACACACACACACACACATGCACGCACATGGGCATGCACACATCACACACACACACCACACACACACAACACACACACACACACACAACACACACACACACACACACACACACACACAACACACACCACACACACACAACACACACACCACAATACACACACACAACACACACACACACACACACACATGCACGCACATGGGCATGCACACATCACACACACACACACACACACACACACACACACACACACACACACACACACACACACACACACACACACACACACACACACAACACAACACATGCACGCACATGGGCATGCACACATCACACACGCACACAACCACCAAGAGCCAGCTGGGGCATTATTTCCGAGCTGTGTCCAGCAGCAGGCAGCAGCAGGTATGTAGATGATGTGTAATGAATAGGATTTGTAGTCTGAGGCTCTTGAAGCTGAGCAGACTCAGAACAGAGATAATGCAAAACACATGACAAAGAGCGAAAGAGGGGGAAGTCCTTCCCTTTCTCCTCTCACACAGAAACATTTACCCCAAAAATCCATGTGTCACTGTTTGTCAGGTCACACCTTCCATGTGAAGAGCCTCTCCTCAGCTCCCCCGCAAATCCCCCCAAAACAGACCTGACTGGACTGGGGAAGAGACTGCTGGGGTGACTGGCTGGCTGTGTGTGTGTGTGTGTGTGTGTGTGTGTGTGTGTGTGTGTGTGTGTGTGTGTGTGTGTTGTGTGTGTGTGTGTGTGTGTGTGTGGTGTGTGTGTGTGTGTGGTGTGTTGTGTGTGTGTGTGTGTGTGTGTGTGTGTGTGTGTGTGTGTGGTTGTGTGTGTGGTGGTGTGTGTGGTGTGTTGTCTTTTCTGGTTGGTTGTGTCTTTCTCTCGCTCTCTTTCTCTCTCTCTCCCTCTCTCTCACTCAATTCAATTCCAATTCAATTTCATTTTAATTTAAGAGCTTTATTTGCATTGGAAACATATGTTAACATTGCTAAAGCAAGTGAAATAGATAATAAACAAAAGTTGCAAAAGAATAAAGACGTCAAATGTCATTATGTCTACATACAGCGTTGTAATGATGGGCAAATAGTTAAAGTACAAAAGGGAAAATAAATCAACATAAATATAGGTTTAATTTACAATGGTGTTTGTTCTTCACTGGTTGCCCTTACTTTTGGCAACAGGTCACAAATATTGCTGCTGTGATTGCACACTGTGGATTTTTACCCAATAGATATAGGAGTTTATTAAAATTGGATTTGTTTTCGAATTCTTTGTGGGTCAGTGTAATCTGAGCGAAATATGTGTCTCTAATATGGTTATACATTTGGCAGGAGGTTGGGAAATGCAGCTCTGTTTCCACCTCATTTTCTGGGCAGCGTGCACATAGCCTGTGTTCTCTTGAGAGCCAGGTCTGCCTTCGGCGGCCTTTCTCAATAGCAAGGCTATGCTCACTGAGTCTGTACATAGTCAAAGATTTCCTTCATTTTGGGTCAGTCACAGAGGTCAGGTATTCTGCTATTGTGTACTCTCTGTTTAGGGCCAAATAGCATTCTAGTTTGCTCTGTTTTTCTGAAAAATTTGTTCCAATGTGTCAAGTAATTATCTGTTTTTTTCTCATGATTTGGTTGGGTCTAATTGTGTTGCTGTCCTGGGGATCTGTGGTGTCTGTTTGTGTTTGTGAGCAGAGCCCCAGGACCAGCTTGCTTAGGGGGCTCTTCTCCAAGTTAATTTCTCTGTAGGTGATGGCTTTGTCATGGAAGGTTTGGGAATTGCTTCCTTTTAGGTGGTTGTAGAATTTAAAAGCTCTTTCCTGGATTTGGATAATTAGCGGGTATCAGCCTAACTACATGCATTACTTGGTGTTTTACGTTGTACACAGAGGATATTTTGGTGTTTGTCCCATTTTGTGAATTCTTGGTTGGTGAGCGGACCCCAGACTTCACAACCATAAAGGGCAAGGGGTTCTATAACTGATTCAAGTATTTTTAGACAGATCCTAATTAGTATGTTGAATTTTATGTTCCTTTTGCCTTGTCTCTCAGATCGTTCACAGCTTTGTGGAAGTTACCTGGGGCGCTGATATTTAGTCCGAGGTATGTATCGTTTTTTGTGTGCTCTAGGGCAACGGTGTTTAAATGGAATTTGTATTTGTGGTCCTGGAAACTGGACCTTTTTTGGAACACCATTATTTTTGTATTACTGAGATTTACTGTCGGGGCCCAGGTCTGACAGAATCTGTGCAGAAGGTCTAGGTGCTGCTGTAGGCCCTCCTTGGTTGGGGACAAATGCACCAGATCATCAGCAAACAGTAGACATTTGACTTCAGATTCTAGTAAGGTGAGGCCAGGTGCTGCAGACTGTTCTAGTGCCCTCTCCAATTCGTTGATATATATGTTGAAGAAGGTGGTGCTTAAGCTGCATCCCTGTCTCACCCTCCGGCCCTGTGGGAAAAAAATTGTGTTTTTGGCCAATTTTAACCGCACACATTTTGTTTCAGTACATGGATTTTATAATTTCGTATGTTTTTCCCCCAACACCACTTTCCATCAATTTGTATAACAGGCCCTCATGCCAAATTGAGTCATAAGCTTTTTTGAAATTAACAAAGCATGAGAAGACGTTGCCTTTGTTTTGGGTTCTTTGTTTGTCAATTAGGGTGTGCAGGGTGAATACGTGGTCTGTTGTACAGTAATTTGGTAAAAAGACAATTTGACATTTGCTCAGTACATTGTTTTCGCTGAGGAAATGTACGCGTCTGCTGTTAATGATAATGCAGAGAATTTTCTCAAGGTTGCTGTTGACGCATATCCCACAGCAGTTATTGGGGTCAAATTTGTCTCCACTTTTGTGGATTGGGGTGATCAAGTACAAGTATAGCCAATTGTAATTTGTGGTCTGTATATTTTATAATTTAATTTAGGATACCATCAACCCCACAGGCCTTTTTGGGTTGGAGGTTTTGTATTTTGTCCTATAGTTCATTCAATTTAATCCAGTGGGTTCTGGTAGTCTTTAAAAGTTGATTCTAGGATTTATATTTGATCATGTATATGTTTTTGCTCTTTATTCTTTGTTATAGAGCCAAAAAGATTGGAGAAGTGGTTTACCCATACATCTCCATTTTGGATAGATAATTCTTCAACAAGCTCCATAGTAACAGCAGCGTTAGCCCCAGTGAATACAAGGGATATGGAGAAGTGGTTTATCCATACATCTCAATTTTGGATAGATAACTCTTTGTGTTGTTGTTTGTTTAGAGTTTTCAAATTTTTCCAGAAGTGGTTGATTTATACAGTGGGTAATTTCCTGTAATTTTCATCATAGGTACACTTCAACTATGACAGACAAAATGAGAAAAAAAATTCCAGAAAATCACTTTGTAGGATTGTATTTTCCACCATAATTTGCAAATAAATTCATTAAAAATCCTACAATGTGATTTTCTGGATTTCTCATTTTGTCTGTCATAGTTGAAGTGTACCTATGATGAAAATTACAGGCCTCTCTCATCTTTTTAAGTGGGAGAACTTGCACAATTGGTGGCTGACTAAATACTTTTTTGCCCCACTGTATGGATTATTCAATTACATTGAGCTGAATTCTGACGTGCTATTCCTTCTTTTTCCGTAGTGTATTTCTGTTTTATTTTTGTGATTCACCATAGTGAACTCCTCATGACTCATGACTCCTGCATGCTTTGTTGACTATAAACGTTCTTGTTTACCCAACCATGGGACAGACTATGTCTGTTCCCACACTCGGGATTCTGACTCTCTATTGGTTGCACAGATTTTTGGCCTCCCATCCTATTCTAACCACCTCTCGCCGACTTTGTAGTCATGTTACCTGATGAAATTGCTGTATAATATGATATTGTTGCCATCTAATGCACATTCAAATGTCATAAATCAACACTGTAGAGCTCTCCCTGTCCTCCGCCGTGCCCTGATTGTATTACTGTTGATGATATCTGGAAATGTGCATGTACACCCTGGCCCATCTACTGTTGCTAGCCCCAATTCTGACTTGTGCTCTGATATCTGTTTCACTGATTTCTGCTCTCGTAAAAGCCTGGGTTTTTGGCACGTTAACACTAGAAGCTTATTACCTCAAATGGATCAATTGAAAGTGTGGGTTCACAGCTCCAATCCAGATGTGTTGGTCATTACTGAGACATGGTTAAGAAAGAGTGTTTTGAATACTGATGTTAACCTTTCTGGTTATAACCTTTTTTGGCAAGGTGGGGGAGTGGCAATCTTTACCAAAGATCACCTTCAGTGCTCGGTTGTCTCCACCAAGTCTGTCCCCAAACAATTTCATTTGCTGGTTTTAAGCATTAAACTTTCAAATAGCTCTTTGTTGACTGTTGCTGGGTGTTATTGTCCTCCATCAGCACCGGCCTGTACCCTGCCTGCCCTAAGCTCTCTCCTGGCCCCTTACACTAAGTCTGAATTGTTCCTGCTAGGTGACCTAAACTGGGACATGCTTAAACCACCTGACCAAGTCCTAAAGCAATCGGACTCTATAAATCTTTCTCAGATTATTACCAATCCCACAAGGTATGACTCCAAACACCCAGTAAAGGCTGCTCTCCTCAATGTTATCCTCACAAATAATCCTGATAGGTATCAGTGTGCTGTTTTCTGTAATGACCTTAGTGATCACTGTTTTACAGCCTGTGTTCGTAATGGCTGCTCAGTGAAACGACCTGTCCTGATTTGTCATAGACGCTTACTAAAAAACTTTAAGGAGCAAGCCTTCCTTCATGAACTGGCCTCTGTAAATTGGTATAGAATCAGCTTGATCCCCCTCTGTCGAAGACGCTTGGACCTTCAGTGATATGTTTAACAAACACGCCCCCATAAAGAAAATGATAATTAAAAACAGGTTCAGCCCCTGGTTCAACCGTGATCTTCCAGAGTTACTCCACCTCAAGAATTGCATTTGGTGAAAGGCTCGGCACACGCATACTCAGGCTGACTGGCTCTCGTTCAGGCAAATGAGAAATAAGTGCACTCAGGCTATCCGGAAGGCCAAAGTTAGTTACTTTAAGGAGTATTTCTCTCTCTGTGAGTCTAACCCCAAGAAGTTCTGGAAAACGGTTAAAGACCTGGAGAATAAACCCTCCTCCTCACAGCTGCCAATGTCCCTGAAAGTTGATGATGTGGTTGTTACTGACTAGAAGCACATGGCTGAGCTTTTTAATCACCTCTTCATTAAGTCAAGATTCCTATTTGACTCAGCCATGCCTCCTTGTCCATCTAACATTTCCTCATCTCCCACCCATTCTAATGTGACTAGCTCCAATGCACATCCCTCTTTTTTCTCAGTCCCGCTACAAAGTTTCTCCCTGCAGGTGGTCACTGAGTCCGAGCTGCCAAAGGAGCTCCTTAAACTTGACCCCCAAAAAACATTTGGGTCAGATGGTTTAGACCATTTCATCTTTAAGGTTGCTGCCCCTATAATCGCCAAGCATATTTCTGACCTTTTTAAACTGTCTCTCCTCTCTGGGGAGCTTCTTATTGCTTGGAAAGCAGCCACGGTTCATCCTTTATTTAAAGGGGGAGATCAAGCTGATCCTAACTCTTATAGGCCTATTTCTGTTTTGCCTTGTTTATCAAAAGTGTTGGAAAAACTTGTCAATAATCAACTGACTGGCTTTCTTCATGTCTATAGTATTCTCTCTGGTATGCAATCTGGTTTCCACTTAGGTTATTTATTTAGGCAAGTCAATTAAGAACAAATTCTTATTTACAATGCCAGCCTACCCCGGCCAAACCTGGACAAATTGTGCACCACCCGATGGGACTCTCAATCACGTCTGGATGTGATATAGCCTGGATTCGAACCAGGGACTGTAGTGACCCCTCTTGCACTGAAATGCAGAGCCTTAAACCACTGCGCCACTCGGGATGTGTCCCTGCAACCTTAAAGGTCCTCAATGATGCCACCATTGCCCTTGATTCTAAGCAATGTTGTGCTGCTATTTTTATTGACTTGGCCAAAGCTTTTGATATGGTAGACCATTCCATGGGCCGGCTAAGGAGTATTGGTGTCTCTGAGGGGTCTTTGGCCTGGTTTGCTAACGACCTCTTTCAAAGAGTGTAGTGTGTAAAGTCAGAACATCTGCTGTCTCAGCCACTGCCTGTCACCAAGGATGTACCCGAAGGCTCGATCCTAGGCCCCACGCTCTTCTCAATTTACATCAACAACATATCTCAGGCAGTACAAAGCTCTCTCATCAATATATATGCAGATGATACAGTCTTATACTCAGCTGTTCCCTCCCCGGACTTTGTGTTAAATGCTCTACAACAAAGCTTTCTTAGTGTCCAACAAGCTTTCTCTGCCCTTAGCCTAGTTCTGAACACCTACAAAACAAAGGGCATGTGGTTTGGTAAGACGAATGCCCCTCTCCCCACAGGTGTGATTACTACCTCTGAGGGTTTAGAGCTTGAGGTAGTCACCTCATACAAGTACTTGGGAGTATGGCTAGATGGTACACTATCCTTCTCTCAGCACATATCAAATCTGCAGGCTAAAGTTAAATCTAGACTTTGTTTCCTCTAAGGTAATCCCTCCTCCTTCACCCCAGCTGCCAAACTAACCCTGATTCAGATGACCATCCTACCCATGCTAGGTTACGAAGACATCATTTATAGATCGGCAGGAAAGGGTGCTCTCGAGCGGCTAGATGTTCTTTACCATTCGGCCATCAGATTTGCTACCAATGCTCCTTATAGGACACATCACTGCACTCTTTACTCCTCTGTAAACTGGTCATCTCTCTATACCCGTCACAAGACCCACTGGTTGATGCTTATTTATAAAACCCTCTTAGGCCTCACTCCCCCCTATCTGAGATACCTACTGCAGCCCTCATCCTCCACATACACGTTCTGCCAGTCACATTCCGTTAAAGGTCCCCAAAGCACACACATCCCTGGGTCGCTTGTCTTTTCAGTTCGCTGCAGCTAGCGACTGGAACGAGCTGCAGCAAACACTCAAACTGGACAGTTTTATCTCAATCTCTTCATTCAAAGACTCAATCATGGA